>NC_092363.1:7595602-7859255 GCF_030848805.1 Temnothorax longispinosus | reverse complement strand
CCCTTTTAAGAATAACGACCTTTTACCGGGAGCCATTTAAAAGCAAATTAGTCTGTAATTAAGATTCAGATGAGGTGAAGGTGTCTGTTTATGAACCAATTTGGGATAGCCTCAGAAAACTGCCTCTCGAAACATCAATGACATTGCAGCACGATTATTATTCGCGCTAACCGTCATCACACGTCATTGACGTTCCCGCTGCATCAATGCGAATCATAAGATAGTTACAAACTAAAGCAGTTTGAACGACTTATGCACCGTACTGTATGTATGAAAAATTAACTTTGTAGAAAATATTCTAGTGTTAATAATGCCGATAGCGTCGCGAAACAAAGCAACCTTTGTGTCCTCTGAATCTCTACGAGGCTTTAAAGCTCTCTTGCGACGGTTATGCGCGCGTAGCGCTTTATGCAAAAATCGCGTGTGATATAATGCAATCAAGACGATGGAGAAGTCGCCGGCTCTGCTTGCGAGCTTTGCATATTCCTCTCATTTTTTTCATTATACATCACTTCGTTAATCCTCGCAATGCTGCAGCTTTTGTTATCCTGTCGTCTCTTTCTACCCGCCTTTATGAAAAACAAAACGCGTCATACGTGAGAACATATCACGTAAAACCTCAACAAAGTCACGTAAAACCATACAAAGTTTTCTGAACTCGCCAGTAGCAATTGCATAATTAAACGTCACTTTGAGACAATGGTCGAACTCCCGCAACAATCAGCAAATCCCAATACAAAGAATCGACTCCGTTCCTTAAGGCTCGCGCTAGTAACATTGCACTTGTAATTAACATTGTTGTCACGAAGCAAACTGTAAGTAGTATCGAAAAACGTCGTCGCGGGAAGAGGCAAGCAAAAAGCGTATGTAAGTATATATAGTCGTCAGTAGGGTTGTCGGCAGCGTAAAGCTTATTCAACTTTTAGAGATGCGAAGAAAGTCTTATGCGCTAGTTCTTTTGTGGATGCGACTGTAGTCTATAACGGTCTCCTGTAAAATTAATGGAGCGTCTGCCGTGTTGCGGGTACGGCTACAGCACGGCGTAAACATGAACTATTCAAGAAGCGCGATAGACGCGCATTTAGTAAGAGTGGATACGGGCGATGCTTAAGGGGCCGCTATATATTTTGTCGGAAGAGTATCGGAGCCGACGTCAGACTTTCCAAAGCGATGTAGGCATCAGGTGCGGTGGTATCGGTTTATCGAAAATTTCTCAGGGCGCGCCCGAGCCCGCGCCCGTCCACAGACAGCAAAACGTTTCGCTCTGGCACGAGCCGAGAGGAAGTGTCGTAACTCGGCGCATTTATAGTGATAAAGTATCGCGATGCCGCACGCACTCCGCCAAATTACTAACACTTTTCTTGGCGAGACGTTTCCCTCTCTGGCGCATCGATATGCGAACATAACTCGCATGATGTGCGAGAAATCGTGAATTGAGTTAACGATATAGAACTTGTGTCAGATATATTACGAGAAAAAGCGAAAGAGGGGAAAACGATTTTTAACGATAAGTATATTTATTATGAAAAATTAATTTTCACTTTTTTAAAAAGAGTTTAGAACCTACTAAACTATTCTTTTATTTCAAGCTCAAAATGTTAATAGCTGAACAAATTCCAATACTTGAAATAAGAAGAAAATACAAGCTTATTTAGCAAAAAAAAAAACTTTCTCAGCGCAAAATGTCATCGATTTTATCAGGAAATTTATTTCTTCGAAATATTCTATTAATCGCAATTGAAACTCGATATTGTAATAATAAAACAGCGTAAAGGCAGAAAAAGCGCGGTGTGAATATCAGATGCAGAAAGCTCATAGATCGTGCAAATATATTCTATGTACAGCTCGAAAGTTACTTCGTAGCTTCTGATCCATAAACATTTTAATGGTCAGTGGTTACACGTCTGCAGCACGTATTCATGATAGGCATAAGTACGATATCATTGCGCTCACGTTGCCCACGCTACGCTATATTCCTCATCCTAGACTTCGAAACGAATATCAAAACGAGTATGGCCTCGTTCCGACATGTTTACCTTTGCCTTACGAATACCCTTGCAAATGTTGAAATCGCTGACTATCTACTATCTAGCTCTATAAACGAGAATATATGCGTTAATATTGTTTATGCATATAATTAAATTAACCTTAATTTAATAACTCAATAATGAGAACATACGTCCCTCATATTAGTCATATTTTTTCTTACAGATTCGTTATCAAGAATTCAAAGGGGATTCGAGGGAAAAGCACTTTCTCTCAATATTCACCTGCGAGATGCCGGAAGCCGCCTCGAGGCACGCGTATAGAAACATTCCGTTAATCGTAACGGGTATACAAATGCTGCACGGTGCACAGGAATGCAGGAGACATCTCAACACTGCCGAGTAATTACTCTAAATGGTGTAGACGGCGGTATTCCGTACACGTAATGCGTCGCATTTCGAGAGCGAACAAGGTAGTCACATTTTGCCAGCGGAACGTTTATTAAATGAAAGGACGCATGACACAAATAATGTTTGTAATAGGGAAGGTGCTTTAAAGCGATGTAATATACGGGATAATGTTTCACGAGTCGAACAAGAGAAAGCTCAAAGTGATGATTTAGTTATAATTACGCGAATACGCAGTATTGACCGCAATGCAGACATATCAAATTTATTTTATTAAATGCCAACATCACAAATCTAATATTATAATAAATATTAATACCATCAAGAGAAGTTGATACTGACCCATAATAAATTCCACGTTAATGCATTAGACGTAGTTCTTGTTAAAATTACGAAAGATATATTGTTTCTTGCAATAACGGTATGGCGATAAATGAAGTTGAAAATTGCTACAAAAATATTACTCTAAGAGGAAACTATAATATATCATTCTCCATAAAATATAACTCATAACTAATCGTAACATACATTAATTCATGAAAAATTGCGCTCTTAATATAATTTCATGTATTACATAGACAGGCAAAAATAATTTCTCTATATTTATTCATAATAATGGAGATGTGATGATTGACATAAAGAAAATTTTTCTACATCTGTAGCATCAAAAATTAAACTCAATGAAATTACATTAGTCTCAATTTTTGGTGCGAAAAATGTCGACTACAAAAACCCAATTTGTCTCATCTTCGAGACAGCTTTCGCCCTTTTCTTTTTCCTTATCTCTCCCTTTCCTTCGCAAGCTTTGCCAATCCTCGTCGAAAGGCCAATTTTACACGATGCGCGCAACTCCAATACTTCTATCGGATAATCCTCCGGTAATTGGATAAACCACAAAATAACGCAAAGGACTGACTACTGTGGTCGACGAAAGTTCACATCACGATACTGATATCCAATAAGATATAATCTAAACTAAAAGAACATATTTTTATGCAATTTATAAAAACAATATATATATATATATATAAGTCAACAGTGTTCTTTACGATAAGATCCGTCACTTCCAATGCAAGTGCTCTCTATTGAGACATGTGTACATCTTTCAAAGAGAATAAAATATCCAGTCTAATAATTTTTCTTTATACTTCTCATTAAAAAGTATAAAAATGTATCTGAATGATTTCTACTTTTTCTATCTCGTTATGAAAACATACATCCCGCGTCAAAGCACATATATCCATTCTCTGAAACGTTAATTTAATTTAAAGCATGGTTGCGTAAAACATATTAAAAAATGGAAAAGATAAAATGAAATATCATAATAAAAGTATACTAAATAATATACACACACACGTACATCGCTTGGTATCCACCCTTCTCAAGAAGGATATCACTTAAAGAGCCTCATAAAGTGTTTCCAATTTATGACTTATACTTCAAAAGTGTTTTAAGTTAAATTGGAATTTAAACACCAGAGTTTTACAGTATAATACAGCTCTAAAAACGATTGTTTTGAAGCGTTACACATCAATATTAATTTTTACAAATTATATCTAAGAGATTTCGCGAGCATTCGCGCGATACAAAGAAAAATAATAGAGCAAGACAAATCGATAAGCATTAAATGTGAAATGTAGTACTATGACGATTATAACATGAACAAAAGAGGACACTTTCAGTTTCCGAGGTCTATATAAAACCCGGAATTAAACTTCAGAATTCTTGAATTGAAGAAACTTCAATTATTAGAGCGAAGACAAGGTTCGTTGAGTAAGGACTGGTAAGTCACTCGATATAAGAGTCCACGAGCGAGAAGCGTTACGTTGTCGTTATCCGCCATCGCCGAGAAAGTTCGCGCTACGCAAACTCTATTTTGTTCTGTTATTAATAAACCGGCGAAGCTGCATCACTGCTGCTCCGCGCACTGTATTGTCCTACCTCGCACAAAGAACTCGTACACTTTCAACTTCGGCCCTTAGCAACTACCATTCGTGAAAGTTAATTCGGTCACAAAGTCGATAAAATGCAATCTGGCGCAAGTAACAAGAATCGAATCCCTTTGGGAGATAATACGAGCGTATAATATAATCAATATAGTTATAACTGTGCATGATTACACAAAACGATCGAGTTTATCGCGAATAAACAATAATGATATATTATAGAAGAAGAGAGAACATTTCTTTCGAACTTTGTACTTATCTATCAAGTTATATAAGATAGACACGAAAATATGTATATGTGTGTGTATGTGTGTGACACGTTTCATCGCGAAAAAAGTTAGATCCTCCGGTGACCTTTCTATTCGCAAGATCCTCGCAGTGAAAGCAACGTAAAACAAATGACCGCAACTTTCCACGAAGAAAAGGAATTTTTCCGTCGGGAATATGTGTCAGCAAGAAACTTCCGAATGAACTTTGTTTGACTTGTATCCGAAAAAATCGACGTATCGAATCATATCGCTTAAGTTAAATAAGTTTTCCCGGATGAGCTTGCGGGTATATACAGCGTTATGAGTAGAAAATGAGATGCTAACTTTCGATGGAGAAACAACAGTGCCGGAGGAACTTTTTCATAATCTGGTCTATTATCACGTTCCACGGGGCAAACAACCGCGGATGCAATCGCTCGCCCGAATACTTTAGAAGAATCACGTACAGCAAAAACGATAACTATAACAGCATCGATATTAATTCAATTTACTCGAACCTAGGCGATCGGAATCTTTCAAATACTCTCCGAAAAGATTCTCGCGAGGTGCATAACTCTCCCTCCGTCTTCAAACTGGTCGCAAATAGTAAATTTTCAACAACTAGGTCAGAACGAGAGGCGCGCACTAAACTTGATAAAATTGTAAATAGCAGGTCGCGATCAAATACTTATATTAAGTGCATACGTGTTTTTCATGCTCTCCTTGGTCTTTGCGCGTCACTAGTTATTTTCCATCTAATCTTACGACCTCAACTTATGAACCGTGGATTAACTTTATTAGCACACGACAATTTGCATACAAAGCAGCACCTGCATCAGATAGGATTATGAAAGATAAACTTCCTATTTTATAGTAACTGTTGCTCTTTTTCCGTTATTATATAATGCATCTAATTAATGCATCTTGTCTCGTCGATGTTACGGCAATTTTACGATAAGATCGTGCGCTGCTTGAGAAAAGAAGCAACTTGAATTTTTTTATAAAGATTTATTTTTAAAATATGAATTAAGCACAATATATTTTATAACGCAGAGATAAAATGAAATCCGAATTGGCCGAACTCAAACAATTTACTGCCGTTACGCTCGCCACAAACATCCACAATCGATTAGCTTTGTAAGCCACCTCGCTATCAAGCTCACTTCGAAAGCAGACAATCGGTTTGAAACATGGTACATTGGTTAGAGCGCGTATTCAAGGACTCTCTTTTTTTAAATTATTCTGTTAATGAAATTACAATTTACATAATATTATAGAAATTTGTAAATTTAATTAAGTTATTGTGACAAAATAAATTACATTATTTCAAGCAAGAAAATGATTAAATATAATATCTATTTACATCTCTAAAATATTATATATTTATTATCATAATTTTGCAGCCACAACGTATAGCATATCGATCGATAGGTCATCTCGTTAGCTGAGAATCAACCTGATCTAGCAGATACGTGAAGAAATATCACCACTTTGACAAGCGAAACTAGCGGAAAGATACAAATATCGGACTGACGTCGGGCGTGTCGGGATGGCTTCAAGCGGAAAGAAACTAAACAGAGGATAGATAGGTAGATGGGTGGGTGGATGGGTAGGTAGGTAGGTAGGTAGGTAGGTAGGTAGGTAGATATGTAGGTAGGTAGGTAGGAAAACTTGCTCTTTCCCCCTTGTAGATCCGCGATGTCGTCTCGCAGGGACTCTCGAGACTCGCTACGGCAGATAAGGTAAGAGGAAAGCACGAATTTCTACGTGCTCGACATACGAGCGTGGTCGACCTCTCGTAACAGAACCGGATTTCAGATCCCGGGATCCCATTGAACAACACACCACGGCTATATCAACTGACGCTGGGTCATATGCAAATCGGTAATCGCGCACGTGCAGCACGCACAATAATGACGCAATTCCAAGATCTCTTCACTAGCTATCAGCGCGAGTGCTTTCACGACGCAACATTTTCAAGAGTTAAGCACATTCTTCTTTTATGCACCGCTCGATGAAGCAGTAAAAGGACATTATTACATTTCTCTCAGATGTTTTTAAATCCCAGTTAAATCGATCGTAAGCGATTCAACTGCGAGATATCACAAAATGTCGCGAGACTCACTTTAAATACAAGTTGAATGTCGATTCATATGCTTGATTTACCAAAAGACAAATAGGATTTATGAATATAATAAATCGCAAAATAAAATGAGATATATCTAAAATATATAAGTTAGATTTACTGATTTAGAATATTAAAATATAGATTAAAAACCATTAAACAAGACAAAAATTATAAAATTTATCAAAGTGAGAGAGAGAGAGAGAGAGAGGGAGAGAGAGAAAGAGAACCGTGGTGAAGATGTTTCTAATCATGTCAAGTATATGTTGCGATCCGTACAATTCCTTTATTAGCCGTGCTCGTTTAACGACTTCCAGCATTGACAAAGAACAGAACAGCCGCATACCGCTAATAGTCGCGCTTTGATTAGTTTATCTAATTAAGTTTTGAACAAGTAGCACCACTCTGACCTTAATTTCGCCAAGAAGTTCACCAAATACCGAACGCAGAGAACTCGTGGCAAACGACCCTTTTGGAGATCACTGTGGTCAGCGAAACCAGTATTGGCGAACGACGCAAATGTCATCGAGAGAATTCGCTAACTTCGTGTACTTAACAGAGACTCGATACCGCAGATGCGGTTCTCGTGAATGAAAATTAGAACATGAATATATATCGGCGATCGATTAATTACTTGCATTTCACCGCAATGACAATTTAGAAAACATATATTATAGGGTGGCCGGGTGGCCGGGTGACCTAGATAAAATATACAAATATAATATTTTAAAATAAAATAACATTTAATTTTTTTCTCGTGAACCAATTTGCTGAAATAATATTTAATCAATTTATCGAGAAAATGAATTTATTAGTTATTAATAAATTTAATAAAAAGTTATTATTAAATATTAAAGTTATTATGGAAAATAATTATCCTGAAAACAACCAATATACAATACATGTGAAAGGTTTATAATTATATTAGTGGATAGTTAATTACCTAGGATTCATGAAGCACGAAAACATATCGAGACGCGTTACACGCACAGTATACATTGAGATAATCGCTATCAATACAGTATTCCTAGTGGAATTCAAGCTTACTTTTATAAGCTTACTTTTCACCTGTCGCTTTATGAGCTTGGGAATGGTGTAGTCGACTTTATGCCGAGATTTCCGTTAAATAATGGGCATACATAAAGAATAAAAGAGAAAAGTCGAGTTAGACGGGCACGGAAAGGAGCGTCTGTGCGGTAACACGCGGAATATACCGGGCATTTGATTTTCATCTAGCAAAGGGAGAACAAGCCCGGCTTGAATACGCCTTTCAAAAATAGAGAACAAAAAAGGGAGCCGAGGGAACATGAGCGCGCACGAGAAACAGGAGTGCGCGGTGGGCTCGAAACGAGAAACAGGCGAACTAGGAAACGCGAGTGCAGCAGTTACGGGATTAAGCACAACTAAACATCCCTTAAACAACTCGGTCATAAATTCGCCGGGAAGATTAAGACGCCCTGTGCCGCCCCCGGCACAACTCCTCCTTTCTGTGTATGCCCCCGAGGCTCCGAGACGTTTGCAGGGATACGAGAGGAAGAAGCTTGCGGTTCGCGCAGCTTTCATCCTCCGCCATTTCTACTTTCTCCCCCCCCCCTCTTTACTCTTCCCATCTCACGTTCAACATACGCATGTTCTTCTTCCCGCTCTCTCGTCGCTATTATTCTCTCGTCCGTCTCCACCAAACTTTTCGGCACCCGGTGAACGAGCTTTAACTAACTACATCTGATTATTGCGGTTAGAAGAGATAAATTCACTTAATTTCATCCTCCAAGCCTAGTCAGGCAATGTCCCCTGCGAATAGCGTTGGCCCGGCCACTGTTGAGAACTAAGGAAATAGCCGCGTTTAGGGAAACAGCGGGACGTCTCGATTCACCTACGGTTCCAAAGTTTCGCGCTCGACTATACGGCAACTCGAGCGTTGCTCATGTCCACGTTCGCTAATAACGTCGTATCGAATGAAACAGACGATCGATGAGGGGGAAAACACTATGGATACCGTTGCTGCGTCAAAACGGGGTGGAGATCGTCGTGTATATTATAATACGAGTAACGATGTTTGCGCGAGACATATGCAACGGTAGCGCGGCACAAAGTATCCGATATCGACGGAAATCGATACACGAAGCTGGGTTCAAACTTGCGTCTTTGCGTTGTGTTTAACTTGGCGTAAGCTATTTAGTTTTGTATGTGCATGTATATACGTATGTATGTACTATGTACGTATCTATCTTCCGACTTATTACCACGGCAGAACGAATCGCGGACTCGCTTGGAATCGACGCTCAATTAATTTTCTTTATCCCGCGCCTCCTTCACCGTTGCCTCGATATAAATAGAATTCCTCATGAATTCAATAAAGGAGATCACGACCGCTGATAGCCGATAGTGGGGCGACTCGTGCGGTCCTCTCCCTCTCTTTCTCTTTCTCTTTCGCCCCATTCGCCCCATTCAGTGTATCGATTTTCCTTCAAAACGTATTAAAGGTATTCCGAATATACTTTCCGTGTCGATGAGTAGCCATCCGAGGTGATGGGCCGTTAAAAGCTGTTCTCGGTCAAGTGTGGTAAAGTGCTTGCACGGATCGATGGAAACGAACTCGCGCGACGTTAAATGAATGCCGTCAGTGTCTAGTAGAAAATCTTGGAGGAAATTCTCCTCTCAAAAATTCATCATCCTCTTCCGACCGTACGTACGCTGTTTCCAAAGCAAACACAGCGAGTTAAACGTTACTCTAGACATAATATTGACACTGAAGCATCTATACGGCACTAGCAGTTGCTGTATTTAGTCTTTAAAACAAAAGGAGACATTCACCTGCTTATTTTTCTAAATATATCTTTGTAAATCTTTGTAAATCATCATCAAATGCAACATACAGATAAAAAATCGAGTTACAAAGGTGAGTCTTTTTTCTTCGCTCAACCGAATAGATTTTGCTTCTCAGATGAATACAGAATCCCCACTCCTATCGAGATATTTATTCTCCGTCTATCCGAAGCCAATGTTATTGCTCATCGGATAAATTGAAAAATAATTCCAGCTCGTTTCTCAGTAACAATATCTATCCAGGTCACTTGAAATTACGTTACATATCGATGGTACCGACCAGAAAAGATGAGAGTTAAACAATAATCAAGAATTGATCATAAAAAGAGATTGAGAAAAGCGCCAAGTACCATATAGTATAACACACTGATTTCAATCAGTAGTTGTCAAAAAAAAACCTTCGTTTTTAATCAACTTTCTCTGACTAGATCATTATTCTTATCAATCGATAAAAAACTACAAATATAAAAGTTAAAAGAAGCAAAATATTAAATCACATTAATGTATCACAATCTCTTTTTTTTTCAATACTTTCTTTGGAAAATTTCCTTTGTATGGCTTAGGATGTTATTATCTCAAGCTCTTCGGATACTAAAACATTTTCCGTGATCTCCTTACCAAGTCTTGGTAGATCAAAGAATAACTCTGTGAAAAGGAAGGGAAAGAATGACTCTCGTTCGCTTTGGAAACATATGTCTTCAAAGTTACGAGGTGACTCAGGCAAACTACGGCCATTTTAACATTAGCCTTGTAGGCGCCCTTTGAACTTGCAAGCTCGTTTCGCCGGCTCGCACGGCGTTCGAACGTTAATGGCTTCGAACAGAAATTTTGCCGTAACTGCATGCGTTTCAGTTTACATGCTGTAGAGCGCTGTTAACATCGCGTTTTGAATAGATGCGAGTGTAACGAGCTACCGTGTATACGCATTGATTAATCGATGCGGCAACAACCCGATTTATTAGAGCGCTAACGAAGCTTAAATCGTGACCTGGGTATCAAAATGCTAAATTTTAAAGAGTCGGATATCTATCTATAGCATTATCTATTTTTATACTGTCTACAGCTTATTCTCGCGACATAACTCACGGATGATCAAAACAAAGATAGAAGTAACGACTTACCGATGATACTTGACGTGCAAAGTTTAGTTTTCTTTAACAGAATTAAAGCATCCCTTTTTATAAACTGACGTCAAGTTATAAGCTGTTACACGACGCTATTAAAATTTGTCCATGATGTCCGCGACAGTATCTATATATACTTCACCTAGTTTTAAGAGAAAACTTTGGTCTTAATCTTCGTGCGCGTATATCATCAGCCGAAAGACACTTAAAAGTAAGTTTCATAAACTCATCGTCTCAAGTATATCAGCGTATCGCCGTCGACTATGGTATATCCTGAGCTACAGCGCAAGTGGATACTTGTCTCGATTTACGCGCCGATTTTTTGCGAAATTCGACTCCTTCGCACGCTCTCTCTCTCTCTCTCTCTCTCTCTCTCTCTCTCTCTCTCTCTCTCTCTCTCTCTCTCTCTCTCTCTCTCTTGTATACGCGAATTTATTCTCATTATCGATTCCCATTCCACTTGAGCAACGTGAATAGGAAAACGACAATGCGTGTTATCAGTGACCCACTGGTATTCGAACACGCCTCTCTATTTCTTTCGCCGATATGCCTCCTGATACGCAAAAGTGATACAATGCAAGAGCGCCCCATTAAAATGAGAGAGACAAATTTGGGCAGGTAACACAGAATTGTGCCATTATGAGATTGCAAAAGATTGGCGTTTCAATTTCCCTCTTGTCGTATTTGGACAAAGAAAAAGAATCGCAGAGAACCCTCCCGTTTACATTGAAAAGAGCGTATTTCAGGGGTCTTTTCTCACCCCCCCCCCCCCCATTATATTAAACAAACTCAGAAACAGCGATATAGGTCGCAATAAATATCACATTTTTTCAACGTTATTCTATTTTTTCTGTATGTCACCCAATTTGCTACTTGCTTTTTATATCCACGTACTATAATCTTTTTATCATAAAAACACTAAATGCCTTATCACCGATCTGTGATTTTAGTTGGCACAAAAATTTTCTTTTTCCCATTTTTCCTAGTCATGCAACAATTAAATTCATTTAGAATGAGAATTATTATGTAAATAAGCCAAGAAAGTTATTTGTCCTAGAACAATATTGTGTAACAAGATTTTGAAGATACGTAATGACCAAAAACACCCAGATTATGCTATATTTGTGTGAAACTATAAGCCATTTCAAGAGCCTCGTTTTATCGCTAAAAAATTTCTGTTATGACACATATCCTCCACACAATGACGGATTCAATTATTTTTCTCCTGTTATCCCATCATCCTTTTCCGCGTGACAAATCTCTTTTACACGGAAACAAAAAGAGAGTAACAGCTTACTGACGTCAGAATAAAGGCCTTCACACATAAAATGTCGTAAGGACGTAAACGTAGGCGTAAGAAAATCGATCAATCCCAATCAAGTATTTCCCCCTACTGTGGTTACGGACAGCACAATACTTGATTGGGATTGGTCGATTTTCTTACGCTTACGTTTTACGTTCTTACGCGATTTTATGTGTGAAGGCCTTAAGCCCGGCGACATGAATTCTTCCTGGAAAGTGGCGTATATACGGTAACGTCGGGATACCTCGGCGGACGGAGAGGCGCGACACATAAGGTAAAAGTACCAATAACTGGCCACTTAAGCATACGAAGAAAATAAATCTTAAATCTAATACATAAAATTAATTTTATGCTACAAAAAACTTTTTTATTTAGGAAGTTATAACTATTTTCTACTTAAACGAGTAAAAAAAGTGATATTTTTTGCGGTATTTTATTTAAATTAAATAAAAATGTAGTAGACATCGATGTCCCAATACATGACCAGCCAAAATGCGATTCTCCCAGCGTCCAAATTATGAGGTCCTAGTAACTAGCCATGACTTTTTAAGTGTATTAAAATAATTTTAATGAAAGGAATTTTATTTTGCAGAGTAAAAGCAAGAAGAATATAATAAATAAGTTAATAAAAAAACATTAGAAAAGTTAAAAATATAAAAATATTGGATAAAGAAATGCTAGTAGGTTAGAAAAGATATAGAAATTAGAAAATATCTAGTCTTAGAAAAAGTTTTTACAGTCTAATAAATGATTTATTTTTATTATTAATGTTTTAAATAAATAAATTTATTTATTATTAATTAAAAAATAATTTTACAATGTAATAAATAATTTATTTTTACTACTAATTTAATAATTAGATTTAAATCACTTAAAACTTCAATACAACACATTTTAACAGACTGTTTATAATAGTTGTTGGTGCCCTTTTATATCAGAAAAGGATCATAAGTGGTAACATAAGTGTTAATATAGTACCTTTAGCATTTACATTGAACAAAACAGTTATGCTTTCTTTCTCATCACCATGCACGCATGTACAATTTTATAAAGACTTTGATCCTTTACGAGCCATTAATACACTGTCTGCCTTTGGAACTAAGAAAAAAGAACTTTAATCTAAAACAAATACTCTTGATAGATGGATGTCAGTAGGTTTAACTTTTGTAAATGTTCTTTCACTTCTCTGAATTAATTCTTTAAAATATCTTCTGTTGCTGATGCTCAATTCATTGTCAAATTTTTTGCGATACTTGGAGTCACATCTGGATGTCTACGACAAAAACTTTTCCACCAGTGCCTGCCTGGTTTATTATCCTTTAAAGGAGACTCAGTGATAAGTTTCTGCAGACATTGAAGATGTTGACTGGATTTTCTATTGCAGCCAAAGAGGTTTCCCTGTAACAAAATCTCAATATCTTCAGTGTGCAGTGCAGAAACTGATCACTGAGTCTTCTTTCAAGGATAATGAACTAGGCAGATACTGATAGGAAAAGTTTTTGTCGTAGACATCCAGATGTGATTCCAAGAATCACTCAAAATTTGACAATAAATTCAGCATCAGCAACAGAATTAAGATGTTTTAAAGAATTAGTTCAGAAAAGTAAAAGAACATTTACAAAAGTTAAATCTACTAGACATCCATATCTGTCAAAAGTATTTGTCAGATGAAAGTTCTCTTTTCTTGGTTCCAAAAACAGACAGGCAAAGAATTTACAATTTGAGGTTATATACTACATGTCAATAAAAATGAACGAAAGAAATGCATAAAACAGAAAAAATATAGAATTTAGTACACTATCATTACAATAAGTAATGTTTACAATAAATATACTTACAAATTTCGTACAGAAAACTTAAAAACAAAGCACAAAAACTCGAACGCGTGTTGCGGCTAGATATTAGGACACACAAGTAAGCACTTGAGATGACGATTCGCCCGATAACTGGACAGCCGGCTAGTTTTCGGGCAGGCAAGATTGTCACATACCGATTCATAGCCATGCAAATTTTTATTGAAAAAACAATTTAAATGAGCAATTTTTCATTTTTTATTTATTATAAATATTCTTAAGATTGTGTAGAAACTGTATTTATGCAGAAATATCTAATATTATGATTATTATCATCTTAACAAGAATCACACTTTCCTTAGCCATATCTTAAAGAATCTATGAAGACTCACGGTGCATTTGACTACGATAATTCAAACAATTTTTAAATATTTTAAACAAAATGTTTAGTGGCATAATTTTTTATATAAGACACTAAATAACCAAATAACATAAATCAGTAAAAATATTTTTCTTACTTTATGTATATAGCTTAACAAAAAATAAAATATCCATCAATGGCCAAGTAATGGGACATGGCCCGTCATTGGTACTTTTACGTAACTAAGGTAAAAGGCGGCTCTTCGCTTCGAACCAGCACCCAAGTTACGTCGATATTTCTTCGCTCGACGTTTATAATAAGCGTCCAGCCATCTCTATCTCTCTCTCTCTCTCTCTCCCTATCTCTTTCTCTCAAGCGGAACAATATCGAAGGCGCCAGTTTATATACCGGCAACACTTTTATGCTCGAACGCGCGGCAACGTCAACGTCGCCGATAGCCCGGCGCTAGCCGAGAGTAGCAGTCTATATAGATACGACGAAGTTTAACGACAAACGAGGTTCATTATACTCGAGAAAACAAGGCCCAATGTATATACACGGTTGAAGAAAAATATAACAACATCGATCGCGCGTAACAACGTATATCTTGGTACTTAGACGCCACGCGGCTTTGTGTATCGGCGCGGCGTGGCGCGGCGTACCGGATGTACGTGTGCTTTAAACGCGCAACACAACTACGGGCTGCACGCTGCACGGAAAACGCTCGATATCACGAGCGTTCTATAAGGTTACAAGTACAATGACCGGGCCTTGTCCGATTACTTGGCCATTGATGATATTTTATTTTTTGTTAGCTATTACATAAAGTAAGAAAAATATTTTTACTGATTATGTTCTTTGGTTATTCAGTGTCTTATATAAAAATTATGCCACTAAACATTTTGTTTTTTTTTTTTTAAATATTTAAAAAAATTGTTTGAATTATCGTAGTCAAATGCACAGTGAGTCTTCCATAGATTCTTTAGATATGGCTAAGGAAAGTGTGATTCTTGTTAAGATGATAATAATCATAATATTAGATATTTCTGCATAAGTACATTTCTACACAATCTTAAGAATATTTATAATAAATAAAAAATGAAAATTGCTCATTTAATTGTTTTTTCAATAAAATTTTGCATGGCTATGAATCGGTATGTGACAATCTTGCCTGCCCTAAAACTAGCCGGCTGTCCAGTTATCGGGCGAATCGTCATCTCAAGTGCTTACTTGTTGTCCTAATATCTAGCCGCAACACGCGTTCGAGTTTTTGTGCTTTGTTTTTAAGTTTTCTGTACGAAATTTGTAAGTATATTTATTGGTAAACATTACTTATTGTAACTGAGAGTGTACTTAAATTCGTATTTTTTCTGTTTTATGCATTTCTTTCGTGCATTTTTATTGACATGTATATATAACCTCAAATTGTAAATTCTTTGCCTGTCTGTTTTTGGAACCAAGAAAAGAGAACTTCATCTGACAAATACTTTTGACAGATATGGATGTCTAGTAGATTTAACTTTTGTAAATGTTCTTTTACTTTTCTGAACTAATTCTTTAAACATCTTAATTCTGTTGCTGATGCTGAATTTATTGTCAAATTTTGAGTGATTCTTGGAATCACATCTGGATGTCTACGACAAAAACTTTCCTATCAGTATCTGCCTAGTTCATTATCCTTGAAAGAAGACTCAGTGATCAGTTTCTGCACTGCACACTGAAGATATTGAGATTTTGTTACAGGGAAACCTCTTTGGCTGCAATAGAAAATCCAGTCAACATCTTCAATGTCTGCAGAAACTATCACTGAGTCTCCTTTAAAGGATAATAAACCAGGCAGGCACTGGTGGAAAAGTTTTTGTCGTAGACATCCAGATGTGACTCCAAGTATCGCAAAAATTTGACGAATGAATTGAGCATCAGCAACAGAAGATATTTTAAAGAATTAATTCAGAGAAGTTGAAAGAACATTTACAAAAGTTAAACCTACTGACATCCATCTATCAAGAGTATTTGTTTTAGATTAAAGTTCTTTTTTCTTAGTTCCAAAGGCAGACAGTGTATTAATGGCTCGTAAGGATCAAAGTCTTTATAAAATTGTACATGCGTGCATGGTGATGAGAAGAAAGCATAACTGTTTTGTTCAATGTAAATGCTAAAGGTACTATATTAACACTTATGTTACCACTTATGATCCTTTTCTGATATAAAGGGCACCAACAACTATTATAAACAGTCTGTTAAAATGTGTTGTATTGAAGTTTTAAGTGATTTAAATCTAATTATTAATTAGTAGTAAAATCAAATTATTTATTACATTGTAAAAATTATTTTTTAATTAATAATAAATAATTTATTTATTTAAAACATTAATAATAAAAAATAAATCATTTATTAGACTGTAAAAACTTTTTCTAAGACTAGATATTTTCTAACCTCTATATCTTTTCTAACCTACTAGCATTTCTTTATCCAATATTTTTATATTTTTAACTTTTCTAATGTTTTTTTATTAACTTATTTATTATATTCTTCTTGCTTTTACTCTGCAAATAAAATTCCTTTCATTAAAATTATTTTAATACACTTAAAAAGTCATGGCTAGTTACTAGGACCTCATAATTTGGACGCTGGGACAATCGCATTTGGCTGGTCATGTATTGGGACATCGATGTCTACTACATTTTTATTTAACTTAAATAAAATACCGCAAAAATATCACTTTTTTTACTCGTTTAAGTAGAAAATAGTTATAACTTCCTAAATAAAAAAGTTTTTTGTAGCATAAAATTAATTTTATGTATTAGATTTAAGATTTATTTTCTTCGTATGCTTTAAGTGGCCAGTTATTGGTACTTTTACCTTAGCTCCCAATTTCGTCGACGCGATAGAAACTAAAGTACGTATTCCCTAATCGCGACAGATACAAAGACGCACGTGCAGATTAGAAGTGATTAAATTAATTTAATCATGCCAAAGCGCCGCGAAACGTTGATCAAAGAGAATTATGCAAAATATAACCAAGAGCATAGTGTGTCACATGCGTAACCCGCTTCAGCGCTTGCGTACTCGCGTCTCCGCGTAACGCCGCGTACATACAAGGAAATTAAATTACGCGAGCAACGTTACGTTAGATCATTTTATGCCACATTTGTCGTGCCCAAAGAGACGTGAATTTCACTGCGATATTTTACATCTTATAGACCCTCATATAGGTTGTGCCGAGAAACGCGAAAATGTCATTATGCGGAACGTCATCCGCCAATAACGATGTTTCATCCTTCAAGTATCAGAGTCTCGAAATTAGAATAAGGATCGATATCTCAAGGATCGGGATATCTTAAGTCATAGGCAAACGATCGGATAGGACAGGCGATATATAGGTGGGTATCGGTTGGATCTATACATCTTTATCTCGGTCGATTGCATTGTTAGCATGAAGCGCATTGTTTGACCGTCATATCGGCGCGAGGCCTCGGGCAACCAATCAGCGTTTGCGGTAGCCGTGCCTTATCAAAGATTTCCACCACCTAGCCGCAGGGCTTAAATCAACCTGTCCTCCGACGATCCTTTCTCCAGTTTGCGCAACTCTGTCGCGAGGAGAGTAGCAAACTAGTACTAGCAATAAGAAATCAACTCTAATTGCCAGACTTCGGGTAAGAACTCGTAATGAGCACACAAGATATCGCTGTTCGTAATCTTCGAGTATATCGGACGATCGATCTATCACGATCGACGAAACGTGAAAAAATTAGGAATAGCGATTCGCGATAACGCGCATCATTATTGTCGCATTCGAAGACTTCGTATGGACAATTTATAACGATTTAATTATCCGCGCGTGCGCGCGCGCTACACACGCGCGTGACATTAATTAATATTCATCGATAATGGAATATTAGACAACACGTCTGTCGCGATATAACCGTGTGGTGCTCATCAAGCAATAATAAGCAACGGTAATTACTCGTTAATTGGATGACGCCGCGTTTTAATAACCATTTCGCAATATGGAAACGCGCGACAGGTCGGTGTGCGAAAATCCTTGGGACATTCATAAATGGCGATTGTGCAGAAATATCATTCTGACCATTGTAAAAAAAATAAAAAGAATATAACTTGAGATATAACTTAGGCTCATGATATTACACTATACCACGGTACTTTTTACCGCATAGTCGGCCGTCGCATTTATACATCCACTTTACGATCTCGGAAGTAACTCGGCGACTTTAACGTAAATCTCTCGCACAAGGTCGTCTTTAATGTCATATCCGACGGTCGCCTCGTCAACGAACGTTCGGTAAATTGGTGACGTAATTACGGGTCTCTGCTTGCTCACGGGTTTAACTATCTTATGAAATAGCTCGTAACGGCCGATCGGAACCCATATCGTTTTACCAGCGAAAATACGTATGGGAACATGCACGTAACGAGTCCTGCTAGCGACGTGCTGCTACAGCTGTCGAACATCCGCCGGTGTACGTGTAACTACCCTCCAAACGATGCACGGGCGTGTGCATGTATATGTGTGTGTTTGTGCGTGTGCGTTTATATACGTCTTGTATGCGCACACAGGGTGCTCACACAAAAGAGTAAGTACCGAAGGCGAAGGGATGAAAGTAGCGAAGATGAGTTTGAGTTTGGTCCGTAGCGCGCGTCTCGTTAATTCTTCGTCCCATGGCATGTCACTGCATTGTTTGCTCGGGAAAAGGGTGTTTATTGCCCGCAGCTCGAGACAAGAACTATCGTGTCATCTGTACGCGTTATTTACACGAGTGTGCGAGAGAGCGAGCGAGCACGATTCTGTCACTACTGCTCTCTCCTCTCTGTGCCACGTTTTAATGATCTCGATCTAACGAGCGTGTGTAAGATGCGTGCGAATCTCAAGAAAGGAACGTACAGAACGACTTTAGGATGAAATCGGATTTATTAAAAAATCCGAAAAGATAGCATGGATTTTAATGCTACAAGAAATGCGCGTATTTTATCAATTGCTCCAAAGTTTCAATAAAAGTCTATTATTTATACATCTATAAATAAGAGAGTATATGAGACTGATCAAAATTGAATTAATTTGTTATAAACTCATAAAAACTAACAGTCTTTTCCACGAATAAATAAAGAAATATAATTTTACGTTAAGCGTTATTTATAAATGCCTTCCTCTTCTTTTAGCAATGTTTTAAGATCATTCTATTAAAGAAGATATCGCGCGACTTTCAATCGATATCGAAATTGGAAGCGAGTAATGAAACCTTCTTTCCCGATAGGTCGGGCATTGAAACGGGTCGAGCTCTATATTTTTGTATTTTCGCTCTCGTCCAAACGGGGAGAGTTGTACGGTCGCGGATCAGTGAGCAATCATACTTGAATAGGCGCCACGCACACGAGAGGCCAGCGTGCGTATTCGCGTGTACAAGCGTGGACGCACGTTGATTCGAAATCATTGTGCCATACCCTGTCGACAATCGAACCTCGACGAACCTCGAATTTCGTATGCTACCGCACGAATTTCCCCTCGAAACGAATGATACGCGTGGGTGGATCGGAAAGGTCGACTTGTTTCTTCTAACGGAACAAAAATATCATTCCATGTAGATCCGATAAATAAGGCCACTGTCTACTACTGTGTACTAGTGCAACAATCAACGGAGAGACACATTCTAAGACTTTTACGCGAGTTGGCAAATTTAATTTTCGGATTTCGTGCACTTGTGACAAATTCTTCTACTTGTGTCAAAACGCGTGTCGCCATGATAATACCATGTCGCTAAAATAAAAAAACCTTTGTGACATGATCGCGGATAACATCTGGTGAATAAGCTTCTCTAGAGAGAAGCGCACGCGATAAGACGCCAAGAATATTAAATATGTCTATAATATAATCCAGAAATATGTTTCTGGGTAACTGTTTTGCTTATAATAAAGATGTAGAAAGAAAATAAAGAGACACGGCAGTGTCTCGCGCCAAGTACGCGCGGAGCGAGACACTGACCGACCGTGACTCTTTTAGATTAAACACGCACACACATAAGGTTACTAGTTCCAACATCGATATATAAATAATTTTTAATTCATATAGGCTGCCTCTCAACCGTATTTTTGATATTCTTGATGTAATATTAGAATAAAAGTGTCATCTCAGAAAAATAGAAATATTACTTAACTGTATCAATTTCTAGGATTTGTTCGCACATTTTTCGTTGTTTTCATTGTTTTTCACGATTGGTATTTATTGAATGTTCTTAAAAATTTGTACAACGCATTCAAAAAAATACCACAGATATACATATTTCATTTAGACACTACTATGCTCGTAATACAAACAGCGCGCTACGCGAATCCATCAAATGCGCCATCGCTATAATTCAACCGTGTATTTTGACCATATCTCTGAGTTATTTCACGTTTCGTGCAACTCGTCATAAAAAAATACAAAAAGGCGCAAAAACCAAAAGCAAACGGATAAATTGCAACTGTTATGAAACTGGTGTGAAGCTAGCGTCGCATTTTTGCGGAAACTCCACAATTATTGGAGTTCTGACTTCCTTTTCAATAGTCTAGAGTTCCTGCTGTTTCCAACAAATAGTTTCTTGGCTTTAAATCCAAAAAAAACGCGTCAGTCAAACTGGAACGCTAGGTTCACGCAGCGTCCTCACTTTTCTACACAAGTTCCCCCTCTTGATCTCATCAGATTTTGCGAATCTATAGTTCTATAACAGTTCTATAAAAGTTTCTGCCATATAAAGCAAAAAAATTAATTATAAAGTACGAAAAAAAATTCAATGTAACGAGTATACCGAGTTGAAGACGCCAGTTGAAAGCTCGGAGGTCCATTATGGTAAAATATTTTTTCGAGTAGTTCTGAGCATATTGAGCCTTCTTAAAGAGTTCCGAGCGTTAGTAGTTGTGTTATATTTTCCAAATAATATAACCGAAAAATTCTCATGACGGCCACGATGAAACTCTAAAGCAAATCTCGGAGTTTTTCCGTTTATATAAAATAATTTTTCGAGTAGTTCTACCATTAGAAGCATTTTTCCAAAGAGTTCCGGGCATGCATTGTTGTATACTTGTAAATAATTAATAACATCTCGAAAGTCATGAATTTAATACGATACCCCAACTAGGTGAGACTCTGTCCGTATTTTCGACAGTTCTGCGAGTTCTATTATAATTTTCGTACAGTTCTGAACGTGTTCGAAGAACGTTTTCTAAAGAGTTACTGGCGATAAACTTCTATTTAATCATTTTTTAAATAATTTTTATCGCTCGAGAAAGACGCATTTACGTGTATATGAGTGAGACGCGGTATAGGAAATCTCGGAGTTCTGGGCTTATATAAAATATTTTTCTTATAGTTCTGAACATATAAAAGCAATTTCTAAAGAGTTCCGGGCTTTGGCATGTTGTAAAATTTTTAAATAAATTAATAACGCTCGAAAGTCAGGAATTTATCGAAAATATGTGAGACGCTGGCCGTATTTTCGACGTTCTGCGAGGTTTTATTATATTTTCGTTACAGTTCTGACGTGTTCTAACGTTTTCTAAAGAGTTCTGGCGATAAACATTATTTAATCATTTTTTAAATAATTTTTATCGCCCCGAGAAGACCATTTACGGGTATATGGTGAGACCGCTTGTAGGAAATCTCGGAGTTCTGGCTTATATAAAATATTTTTCGTATAGTTCTGAACATATAAAAGCAATTTCTAAGAGTTCCGGGCGTTGGCAATGTTGTAAAATTTTTAAATAAATTAATAACGCTCGAAAAAGTCAGGAATTTATCGAAAATAGGTGAGACGCTGGCAGTATTTCGACAGTCTGCGAGTTTTATTATAATTTTTCGTACAGTTCTGAACGTGTTCTAACGTTTTCTAAAAGTTCTGGCGATAAACATTATTTAATCATTTTTTAAATAATTTTTATCGCCCGAGAAAGACAGCATTTACGGGATATGAGTGAGACGCTTGTAGGAAATCTCGGCGAGTTCTGGCTTATATAAAATATTTTTCGTATAGTTCTGAACATATAAAAGCAATTTTCTAAAGAGTTTCCGGGCGTTGGCATTGTTGTATCAATTTTTAAATAAATTAATAACGCCTCGAAAGTCAGGAATTTATCGAAAATAGGGAGACGCTGGCCGTATATCGACAGTTCTGCGAATTTTATTATAATTTTCGTACAGTTCTGAACGTGTTCTAACGTTTTCTAAAGAGTTCTGGCGATAAAACATTATTTAATCGCCCGAGAAAGACGCATTCTATATGTTCAGAACTATACGAAAATATTTTATATAAGCCAGAACTCCGAGATTTCCTACAGCGTCTCACCCATATACCCGTAAATGCGTCTTTCTCGGCGATAAAATTATTAAAAAAAAATGAGAATAAATAATGTTTATCGCCAGAACTCTTTGAAAAACGTTAGAACACGTTCAGAACTGTACGAAAATTATAATAAAACTCGCAGAACAGAAACGGTCGAAAATACGGCCAGCGTCTCACCTTTTTTCGATAAATTCCTGACTTTCGAGCGTTATTAATTTATTTAAAAATTTTACAACATTGCCAACGCCCGGAACTCTTTAGAAATTGCTTTTATATGTTCAGAACTATACGAAAAATATTTTATATAAGCCAGAACTCCGAGATTTCCTACAGCGTCTCACCCATATACCCGTAAATGCGTCTTTCTCGAGCGATTAAAAATTATTTAAAAAAATGATTATCGCCCTAGAATAATGTTTATCGCCAGAACTCTTTAGAAAACGTTAGAACACGTTCAGAACTGTACGAAAATTATAATAAAAACTCGCAGAACTGTCGAAATACGGCCAGCGTCTCACCTATTTTCGATTAGAATTCCTGACTTCGAGCGTTATTAATTTATTTAAAAATTATACAACATTGCCAACGCCCCCGGAACTCTTTAGAAATTGCTTTTATATGTTCAGAACTATACGAACGAAAAAAATTATATAAGAACCAGAACTCCGAGATTTCCTACAGCGTCTCACCATTATACCCGTAAATGCGTCTTTCTCGAGCGATAAAAATTATTTAAAAAATGATTAAATAATGTTTTATCGCCAGAACTCTTTAGAAAACGTTAGAACACGTTCAGAACTGTACGAAAATTATAATAAAACTCGCAGAACTGTCGAAAATACGGCCAGCGTCTCACCTATTTTCGATAATTTCCTGACTTTCGAGTGTTTATTAATTTATTTACAATTATGACAACAATGCCCAATGCCCGAACTCTTTGGAAAATGCTTCTATATGTTCAGAACTACTCGAAAAATATTTTATATAAACCGGAACTCCGAGATTTCGCTTAGCGTTTCATCGTTTTCCGTCATGATTACTTTTCGGTTATTAATTTTTTAAAATATAACTACAAATTCTACCGCCTCGGAACTCTTTAAGAAATGCTTCATAACTACTCGAAAAATATTTATACTAACGCTCCGGAACTGCTCTCAACTCGCGTAATACCTCCGTTACATTGTATTTTTTTGTAGCTACCCTCATAAGTAATTTTTTTCTTTTCTATGGCCAGAACTCTTTATAGAACTGTTATAGAACTATATAGATTCTCGCCAAATCTGATGATATACAGATAGTGGAACTTGTGTAGTACAAGTGAGACGCTCGCGTGAACGTCTCAGTTCATGTACGACGCGTTTTTTTGGCTTAAAACGCCAGAAACAGTTTGTTTAAACTACAGGAAACTCTAGAACATTTGAAAAGGAAGTCAGAACTCTCTAATTTGTGAGTTTCCGCAAAATGAAGACGCTAGCTTCACACACCCGTTCATAGAAAACGGTTCGTTTTTATATATTTTAAAGTGCGGCGAGCATAAATACGTTTGTTCCTCGCATCCTGGATGTTGTTGGGCGAACAATAAGACCATGCTTTATATGTTACATAATTTAAATAATATCCTTGAGAACAATATTATACCTGAGCAATTCCTTAAATGAGGTCGCGATATTTTGATGTGATAAAACTTATCAGACGATTCTCTTTTACAAAATGTTTCTCATCAAAGCATAGCACGAAAGATTGTAAAACACTATCCAGTTTGTTTTTTGATCGATTTGATCAATACCCGGAAATAAGCAAAACTTTACGAAATACTTTAATAAGAAAACATTAATTTCAACCTTTTCCTGTATCGCAAATTCAATCCTTGATTGTATCAATCAAAACACAATCAGCGTGCGGAATTAAATAAATATGAAAGATCATAGAATAAATAATTAATTAAATACATTTATATCTATTTTTTGCTATACTCGATAATTATAACGGTTGAAGTATGATCAAGATAACTAATTGTGTGATAATAAAAAATAAAATTTTAACCTGAAAAGTCTGTAAAAACCTTAAGCAAAAGCTGCTTTCGTAAATTATACTTATTTCAAAAAAATAACTTTTAATTTGACTATTGTATATATTATAAAAAATAATTATGCATACTTATGCACAGAGCTTCTTTCAATATAAATGTTAGTTTTTTTTTTTTAAGCACCATAATACTTATAGACTTTTTGTGGCAAATTCCCACATTACCATCCGTGATTTTTAGACAGAAAGACTCACCATTATTAATCGCAGCCAAAGCGACGGCGCCGAGCAACCATGCGACGACGCTGACGGCGGACATCTTCGTTTCCCTCGTCGCGGTTTCCTCCTCACATAATACGCGCCTTCCGTGCGTTAGAACGAGCTGGAACAAGGAAGACGCATTACGTTAAACCGCGCGTGTGCGCGATGTCACAAGATATTACAAGTTCGGTCGCGCGTTTATCTTACAAAGGCGACGGTTTCGTAAACGCCCGGCTAAGTGCTGTACGCCCGCGCAGCCGTTGGCGTTGGTGGAGTACTGGCGAGGAAAGCCGAGGAAACGATTGTGTTAGCGTCGCAATTTGTTACGCGTAATCTTGCGCGCTTCCCACGCATCCCATTATACCAACAACAGCGGATGTCGCGCAATAATAATTACTCGATCAAGCATGTGTCTACAAAAATATTATGATAACATATAACCACGTAACAAATTGCAACCTCCAATTTTTATTCCCCTCCAGCAGTTGAAAATAAAGGCCTTCATTCTTTGAATTATATCTATAAAGACATCTCTGAGAGATACACGTCTTGAAATAAAATTCTGTTTAGCTTACAAATAACAACTTAAGATAACTTGTAGATAAAATATTTTTTCTCTCCGTCCTTTTACGACCATCTAACGCGATAAAACATGTTAAACATATCACATTCCTAAAATAAAAATTTTAAATAGATATTTATTAATTGCTACACTGCACTGATTAGAATTATTGTTATACTGGTTTTTATATATTGTCATGTAAATTTTTTTTATTGCAAAAAAATTTATTCTGGAAGAAAAATAACTGGAGATACGAGGGCTTACAATTAATTAACAATTCAAGAATTTTCACTCGCGACCAGTATAGCGCAGGTTGAAAAGCCAGATGCAAAAAAATTTGCAACAACGTTTCTATTTATTTATACGAGAACAATCGCTCTAATGTCTAATCGACCGATTCGTAACAAGCTATATTTAAAGAAATGAAAAGAGAGAGAGAGAGAGAGAGAGAGAGAGAGAGAGAGAGAGAGAGAGAGAGAGAGAAAGCGTACATTTATTATTGAGCGCCCTGGGATACCATCCCCTCAGAGAGAGAGAGAGAGAGAGAGAGAGAGATTTTCTCAGA
Organism: Temnothorax longispinosus; assembly: GCF_030848805.1. Lineage (NCBI taxonomy): Eukaryota > Metazoa > Arthropoda > Insecta > Hymenoptera > Formicidae > Temnothorax > Temnothorax longispinosus. Next base: position 7,833,390 of record NC_092363.1, on the reverse strand, counting down.
TTTCCTGTACACTTTCGTTCGTATATGAAATTTTTGAATAATATAAAGTCGATTTTCTTCGACTAAAATTCGATTGCGCGCAAATTTTTTTACAATTCTCTCTAAAATACAAATTTAATTGCAATAATATTTCAAATTTATTTAGTTTTTCATCATTTCTTTAAATGTAAAGTCTATCGTTTTCTACTAAAATGAAAAATTTTGCTGAAGAAAAATTTACATTATAAATATCAGAGTAAAATATCATTTTTACATTTATGGAAAAATCCACTCCAAATAACTCTAAAGTCCTTATATGAGGAAAAGCGTGGGAAACTTGGAAAACACCCTGTATGGTCGCACACGATCTACTAGAAATTTTATTCGAGAATTTCCCGGAACATGCGGATGATTTTCTCGAGCGTCCGCGCTTTCTGCTCCGCGAGATGGTCCCGAGAAGCTGCTCATTCGTCACGTCGAGATAGCGTCGTCCTCGGACGGATCCGCGGAAGGCGCAACGTCCTCCTACCCATATTATAACCGGTATAACCGTTAGCGAAATAGCTTGCCGTGCCTCCCTCGAGTCGCTTTCAACCGTGACATACTCCATTTATACAAATCACGCGCTGTATCTTCGTGTCAAAACGTAATCGCCGCCCCGTTTTCTTCGTCCTGTTTATTTTCGCAAATATTTCATGTAATCTACTAAAAACGCTACAACTTGAGACTCGAGCTAGCTTCATCAGGAAAGCTTGTTATTTACGATACAACTAAATTACAGTGTCACAAAATTTGCAGATGTATTATTTGATCAATTTGAAGTAGATTGTTCTTCAGCGAAAATTACATTTCCGACATATTTTCTTATGCTGTCTTTATTTTTAACATTTATATTTTATATAATTAAATATTTAAGATATTCATAAAATTGTAAAAATTAAATTAGCATTTTAAATTCAAACAAAAACCGAATAATGCGATGAAATTTTAATTTAAAAAGCTATCTGTATTTCTTAATCTACTGCTTGAGCCAGATATCGTTCTAGAGTGCTAAATACATGACCCTTTTTCTCTCTTTTTTTTCTTTTTATGTTTAACCAGAGCAGTGAAAGCGAAATAGGTAACACTATCGCTCTATCCACACCGACCGCTGCTCTCGCAGCTCGCAACTACCACACGAACCAGGCAACCCTTCAGACACACGGTTCCCGCTGGTTCTCCGCTCCTTTCATCCCAGTCCGCTTTACTTTATGCACCGGTTGTGCGCGCGCGGACTTTATATCGTCATACACTGTGTGCTTCGAAAACCTGAAATTCCGCTTTGCTACGGTTTCGCAAGACGCCACAAGCCATACGTTTCGAGCAAAATTTCGGCGTGCTTCCAAGCCGCGCCGTGCGCATAACTAATACATATGAATAATACAAAATGAATTTTTTGCGGTAACTCCGTTTCGCAATAAAGCTACAATATTACATCACACATTCACATATTTTATTTTCATAATCCTACGCAATATGAACTGCGTGTTCTTCATGCAATGAGAACATAAAATCATATATATTATATATATATATCTATATAAATTTAATATCGGAAATGTTGTCAAGAAGAGCTGTCATATAAAATGCATTAATCAATATATGTATTTTAAAAAGTTCTTATTTAACTCTTTGTTGTTTTTCTTCTCTCATAATGTACTCACATACTATAAAATGTTCCCTTTATTCACAAGATTTTTGTGATATAGAAACAGAATAGACATGCAGTACTGAAAGCACAGCGTACAGCGTATTTCAATAAATAGCAAAGAAATGTGGATTATCAACATTCTTGATTAGGCTACGACAAGAAACAACAGCGAGAGAAGGCAACAACTGTTGCTTCGTTTGAGCATGGACAAAATGCGCGCGCGCAACACTCATATAATATAAAATTGCATCCGGCGCATTTTTCAAGATAAAAGACTAAACGCACTTCCGCGAATGCACGCGAATGTACCTACATATACGACCAAAGAAGCGAGACGGAACGCCGTGGAGCTTTCGTTTATACGTAGTTATATGATAAGATCTTTATATTTGTATCTTCTCTGCAGTGTCCACACTGCAGAAACGAAAGCGGGGCTCGCTGAGCTGCAGATAAGGATAATAATATTTTCAAGAAAATTTCCAGCAGATAATTCACAAGAAACCTTAGAAGAGAACATTAATTACAACGCAAACTATACGTTTTCAGAATAACGTAAAATTTTTAAGAGAAATTAAAACGTATTGATATTCAAAGATAAAGGTAGCAAGCATTCTTGCAAAACAGAAGCATCAGTAATGAATGGTACCTCGGCATTCTCTTATTAGTTGCCATTAATTATAAAGAGTACAAATTATATTTGGATCACTCTGATTGTGAGTGGAATAGCGATGTAAGTCATTGAAAATAAATATTCTTTTCATGTACATTATCTATTGTGCGCAAGATAGTTAATATTTTAAACGCCTCCCACACAACTCATCATTCGCAACTAGATAAGTTTAATTTCTCAAAAACGCAAGTCAGCCGCGATCATCGCCGCTACGCCACAACACGACAATAGTACTGAACAACAGAATTATGTTTCCATATTATTAGAAACGCGTAACTCTGCGAATTTCACCGTGATAGGAATTTCAACTCTATAATTTAAAACATAAAGTTAAATTAGCCCACATCCTCACTCTTTTTCCATATCAGCAAACAGCCCTACGTTTCTAATCTGCTAAACATGCGCGCGGTAAACAATGGTCGTGATACTCGCAATTAGCGTGAGCAACACGTCGTAGAAACGTTATTTTTCAAACGTTTTTTGGAACGGGACAGTTCATATCTCGTCGGGACCATCCAGCTTTGCGTTTGCTTTCGTGAAACCCGTCAGACGGACGGGCCCTCTAACGTTTATTTACACAGCTCAAACACATTTTTCATTCTCCACGTACGACCTGTGGTACGTGGGAAACATTATTGGCCACCACGTAACCGGCACCCACCACGACCATTAACATCATTACCAGTATGAGCAATAACGACGGCGGGATCGCTATCGTTTGGCCGCACGAGATGTTGATCGATCATTCGTGAACACTGACGAGGCAAAACGGAGGCGCAGGATACCGATCTCGCGACAAACTAACGGGCACCCGGTAATAATTCAATGTAAACGCGCATAAGTGCTATTAATAAGATCCGAAGGGAAGCACGGTCGAGTATCGTGAATGTATGATTGAATAACATAGCGCGCGCGCGCACACACACACACGAGATACGAATATATTGCGCGAAAGCGTATTTTGTGGGGATTATCTGATGTATGTTGATGAAGGAGTGCGTGAAGTGTACTTGTAGAGTAAAATGTGTATGCGATCGTAACGGGTAGATCTGGCGGCATAGAAGAACAGCCGTTTCGCGGAAAGCGTATACACATCGCGAAAGTAGGAACGCTCGTTACGCGCGTTTCAGTTCGGATCGCTCCCGAGTAATGCCGTGGCGTAATTTCGGCAACGGGGCTCGCCGCTGAAACGAAATGGCCGGGTGTTTATTCATGCAAAGCCAACACACTCCGAAACAACTCACCACATCTCTGTGCTACGTAAATGAGGTACTCGGGTATGTCCCGGTGCCTCGTTGTTTGCTATCTTACGAGCGTCTGCGGATGCTTATAAAATGGAGATAATTAACGCAGCGTCTAGAGATAACGGGCACACCAATTTGCGGTTATCTCTCCCTTTTGTCTTAGGCGTTGCGCCGCCCGCACCTTTCTAAGCACCAAAAACGCATTAAGATAGCGCTACATGATATGAAGATTCACGCAACTTCTCACATAACTTCGCAGAACGCAAAACGCCATTTCTGGAAACATCCCGCACCGTAAATTTGTACATACAATATAATACTGCTAAAATTATTAGCCACAAAAAACTCCTGCTTTTTTTCAAGAATGATTGAAATGTATACCCCAATATAGGTTTTTTACTTCAGTATATTTTATGTGCAATGAAATTCGATTCGCAGTGAGCGTAATATTTTTGCGACTATTGTTAATCGCATGGCACTGCATTCGGTCTCATTTATTTCGAATTATATTTTTACGATTTTAACTCAATCTATATATGTTTGGTTTCAGCAGGAAATAATTCTGCATTTTTCGTAAGAGATTTTAGATATTACGTTTATATAGGGGTCTGTCGCTACACGCAAATATTATACATTACGGAATGGTACTTCATTTCACACGAATAAATCGAAATTACTTACTTGAAGTTAATGGAATTATGACCGCGCGTTTGATCGATGTAATTAGCAACGACCAATATTTGATGAGTCTAAGGTACATACTCCGCGCGCGAGCTGACAACTAAATATCACATTGGAGCTTCTGATGCTGCAATGCGACGAAAAACAAAGGAAAGCAATATATTGAGCATCATGTATAATAGCATATTTAACTATTACATATCAGTTGATGCATTATTACATTATTATAATTTGCAACTAATTAAATGTACTAAACGAATAATGATGCTACATAATACGAGGTAATATAATGTGTTGATACTATAATTACAGTAGGTAATTATTACGTAAAAAATATCACGTGAAACAATTATTTCAGAAATCATGTATTCAGTTTCAAGAAAAACGAGCCGCATTAATAAATTATATCAAAGTTTATTAAATTTCACCTTTAAAAACGTGAACGTTTAAAATAACAATACATGTCATTTTGAAAGAAAACGTTATATGTGTGATGTATATGTGTGTTTCACATATTATGTACTATATCCGAAGAATTAACTTTTTACGGAATCGCGAATAATTTCGCTTACCTAATACCTATCGCCAATCATCAAGAATCGTCCTACTTCGACATCGTTGTCGGAAGCGCGTCAAGTGTAAGACGCCCGCTACTTCCGCGTTTTTCTGCTTGTGTCTAGCCTCCAAACGACGATTAGTAATTCCTCACGCAACTTCACTATCTGTCACTCGCGAAGCTGCATTCGTAATCAGAGTGCCGCCCCCGCGCCGTTAAGATCGTCACGATCACTAAGCAAGCCAACCACAGCGCGACCAAAGAAGCTCGTTCATAACGGCAAGAATGGGCTCGGGAAGCTCCGGACGCGTCGCACAAAACTGTCACACGGATGTTACGAACACAACATACGAGCTAGGAGCAATCACGTCCTCCTAGCCGCCACTGCCGCTGCTCTCGTTCCCGACGCAGCTAATTAATCCCGAATTTGAGACGCGCGCGCGATAATGGGAATCCCCACGGGCGAGTTTTAATTAAAACTCGGGCCCCCTAGCTCGTCGCTCGTCGCTTTTCGCTCGTCGCTCGTCGCATAGCGTACTTGACCTTCCTCGCGGTAGGCTTAATTGAATCCTCGTCGATAGCGAGACGCGACGATTACGCATACGCGCGTAGATTAAGCGTGCTCGCATGTTGGCCGTTATCGCGGATATACATGCCGCAACATAGATACCCCATTGATCCAACAGGGCGTTTGTATCGCGGATGGATCGTGCCAGCTGATCCACCAAAAGCCCCCTGTCAGCCGGTCTGGCCACCACGAGCCGCTATCACTGATTGTGAGTCCGGTGGCGGTACAATCTACCGTACGACTACTACACCGCGACTCTGTCGCTGCTGTCCTCCGCTACTGCTCCTTCGTGACGATCCGTCACTACTGGTCACTACTTGTCGCGCGCGACTGTCTCTCTCACTACTGTCCGAAATCCTGTTTACCGTCTCCCCAGTACTACTGTCCGCACTCCTTCCTGACAATTCCGAAACGCTCGTCGATATCTCTCTCGTATCTCGCGACACTTGACCCGTGACCGATCGGTCGAATCGCCTCTCGAATATGTCACTATTCACCCTCGGCAGCCGCCAGCGTCCCGGCGGCTGACACTCGCGCGAACTTGGCGCGAACACTCGAGCGTACGAGCGAGTGCACGTCGCGTTTAATTGCGCGCGCGTTATCAATTATCATCGACGAGGAGTAATTAGCCGAGACAAGTACGAGCGCGATTCACTCATAGTCACGCGACTTGTCCCGCTGTTCACTGGAATCGCGGCGAGGGTGCCCGCACGCAGAGATGCGCGCGCGTACGTGCGTGCATATAGATGTGTTGTATTTGTACGTGTGTGTATGTGTATGTGTGTGTGCGCGCCTGTGGGATCCAGGTCCAACCCTGGCGCGATGCGATGGAGAACTGACGTCCTGACGGGTTGCAGCGCCCCGACGACGGGCGTCCGGTGAACCATCCGCCGTGAAGCGAGCGGCGGGAGATCCGCCACCCATTCAACCCCTCCTCGTATCCGACACCCCTTCGTATCCCCTCCCCATACAGAGCGGCACGGTGCTCCGCTTTTGCCCGTGCCACCTTGTCGTCGAGAGGGCACCGTCGTACGCGCCCGCGCCGCCACGAGAAATTTACACGAAATTTTTTAAAATATCATTCGTGCTATCGGAAACGAATTTTTCGGAATTGCGCTGGCTTTTGCGGAGAAAAGAAATTCAGGGGATGCATTGTCAAAAAACCATTGCCTATTGGTTAAACGTTTAGATCTTGATCTATATTAATTATCACTGCCAACATTTTTATATTCTATCACTCGATATAAAATGTTTGAGTGTGATTAAATTATATAAAAATGTATGATATTTAATTACACGAATTATATTAAATTATCAAAATTATTTTAAATAGATAAAGTAAGTAAATTTAATTGTGTTTAAATTTAATTATACTAATTGTAAGAACTTTTCTTCCGTAGAAACATTTGAAAATATGAACAGAAATGAAGATAAAGTACATACACGGAGTAGGTACTCCAAATACCGTCATAATTAAATTAAGAAAGTAACCCGGTATGACTCTCGCAGGCAATCGATCGATATTACAAATACTCGGTAAAAACAGGACGCACGGAATTGAATCTTTCTAATTATTTCCGTTTAGACATCTTTCATAATACTTCATATATATTTTATGTATTTTCTTCACGTGTAAAAAACATCCAGAGCAATCTAAAATTTGTTATGGAGCTCTGTGTGAATTGTACGCCTTATACATGTGTATGTTACACAATTCTTATATTAATTTATATATATATATAATATGTTATATGAGACGTGCTAGGCGCTTAAAAGTGGCGAATAGGTAATCTAAAGGCACGAGAAGAATAGGTTCACGTAATTTCTTAATCAATATGGCCTAAATCATTCTTATGACAGAATAAGGCTCGCGTTCTGAGCTGCGTGTTTTCCAAGACTTGCATGCATTTGCGAACGTCACGTGATTCGCGGGGGCCACGTAATAGACGGCTTTACATCATTCCGAATTGGATGCGGTAGAAACGGTAAAATCCTGACTTTCCACGGAAGCATCGCTCTATTCCTCGATTACTGCGAAATCTGTTTTATTTCAGATACGCTTGTGGGGGGGAAGGGGGGGAAAATGTATAAACATACACTAATTTTCATCAATGAAGCATTATCGGCAATTCGTATGTACCTATAATATCACCACATTTTTGATACGATAATGATATCGTGTAATAACCAGGTCACCATAAAATAACTCCTATAAAGGCCTATTCAAACGAAATAATTTTAAAATAGTATCTTATAAAAGCAAGGAAAAAAGGAATTTGCATATACATAATTTCTAACACAGTATTAATTTTATGTCCGAACGCACACGAATAAAAGCGACTCGGCGTTTGCCAGTCGCTTTGCAGTCTTTACGCTCTAAGCTGTATTATTAATTAAAGGAATTAACTTCACCATATATGGCGCGACCCTTGCTCGTGGAAAGGAAGGTCGAACGCTTATATCATAGTCTAATTTCCAATTAAGGCGTTATTAATACCGGCGCCAGTAAGCGTTGTACCTCGTGGATTATATTACAATTTACATTGTGCATGTGAAAGACTTGTTATCAAGCCTGAATTTCTTATTTTATTTATATTACACAATAAATTTAGACAAGATTTGATCACATCAAAAATTACATGCAGCAAATATTAGAATCTAAATTAAGAAGAATGCCATGTATTTTTATATTTAAAAAATCGATAATTCTAGAATTATATATAAAAATGACTCATTGTCAGTGATTTATGACTAATAAAAAAAATAACATTATTCTTTGGTTAATTCCAAATAATAATTTTAATTTGTTTAATTTAATTTAATAGAGAGCTAGTTACAAAGATAATTAAAGCAATATTTTAGTAAATCAAATTTCCACAAAAAAAATTAATTTTGAATTTATAAATGTTCTTTAATGTATCATTAGAAAGTACATGACTTTTTCTTCTACGTATCGACACGTTTAATAGATTAAATAATTAAAATACGTTATTCGATAAGTACTGCGCTAGTAAATTTCAAAATATTAAATTCAACATGACCTGAATATTAACTGAGATGTTTCAATAAATATTATATACCCAATGTAATATAGAATTGCATGAAAAACGTGCATAATAGCATGAAAAAATAATTTTCCAGTATGAGAGAACAAACCTCAATTAAATTCAATGTACATATTTTTTCGAATAAGAGTTATTCGGAAGAAATAACAATTATATGGTTAAACTAATATATTTTCTCGTTTTTAGACACAAAAAGTAAAGTAATTGCTCGTCTAAAAGTATTGAATGCTTTTAAAGACCTAACATCATAAATTAGTCTAAGTCAGTATACTCAGTGACTATCAAATATAAAAAAATTAAAAGAATAACATTAAACTCTGAATATATATGATTCGATTGTCTATAAGTTTAAAATTGAAATTGGGGATTACGAAACATTGTAGATTTCTGTACGTTATTTTCACCGATTTGTATCACGGATAAGGTGCGCGAGGCGACCACGGATGTTTCGTACCGCAACCTTCGGGATCGTAGAAAGGTGCGTGGGACAGAGGCAGGTAGACGGGTCGTTTCACACAGCAGCGCCTCGCTTAATTACTAGTTACTAGTAACAGGAGTTAGAAGCGTTTAGCTCACAGTTCACGCCATCCAACAAAAGCTTATAATGTTACGAACTATTCCCATTGCTACCCTAGATTCAACAACGAGGCTTCACCCTGTGCCCGGATTCATATTACTTCGAAATCATATCAAATACGGAAACGAGTCTGGGAGTTCGCGAACTGCAGTTGGCTCGGTTTACAATATAATTAATCTCGTGACTGCCCGATATGAGTTTAGCGAGCTAAATATAATATCGGTGTCTGTAGCATATTATCCACATAATGTTAAGAAAGCTCACATTTTGTAATACAAAATGTGACGTTATCAAAACCTTAGATTCTAGCGATCCAATCTCGCACTGAATTTGATGTCAAAATTAAAAGACGCGACACACGAATTCAATTAGTCTATAAACAATGCAATTGATTAATATAAATTATTGCATACCGCTGCACAACTTGACTCGCTAGTGCGGTCATTTTCAGGTTGTAACTATAAATCTCACATTTCTTGAATCACCGACGGAAAATTCATCGACAATAAATCGGAGTTTCGACAACGTGATTCAACGATACCGAAAACAAACGCTCGGGCGCAAATCACAGCTACGTTGTTAAAAATCCCTCGTCCATATAGTATTCGCGAGATCGATTTACCAAACACCGTTTGGAAGAACTTTGCAGCTTTGACATTTGCCCGACGAATGAAACTAATCAAACATTCCATCCGATATACTACAGAGCAGTCACACTATCCATAACCATTTTGTTCGACTCAAATCAGTCTCGATTAAATCCCTATCTTTAGAGAATGTATAATTCGTAAAAATATATAAATTTATATATGTATGTATAATATGTAAACTTCTTTCTTTTATATACTATTTTTGAAAAAATTCTTTGCGTAAGTGTGAAAAAAAAGTTAGGATATATTTCTCTGTATCTAATAATAATCTAGATCTAGAAGATAAAGAAAAGTTGAAGGATTGATGTAAAATTATCAAGAAGCAGCGAGTAAATTCTCCGCATTCTGAGTCAGCTTCAGGATCGAAAAAGTATAGCCTATGTAAGCAAGGGTGGCAATTTGAGCAGCGGACATCCCTTGTCGCCTTTGGCGAGGCTTCCAGCGGCCGACTATCCCGTGCCGCTGAACACAGAGTTCTCGGTCGGTTGTATCCACACGCGTGCTAGTTACATTGGGCTTTGCGCTGCCGATGCGTGCATGTAGATCGAAGGGAATGGCGATACTACGTACACTAGGATGGTTAGACCTGGTTGGCGTCCGTTAGCTGTAGCCCATACACACGCAGATTGGATCGGACATTGCACGCCGTGCAGCTCAGCTTCTGAACAGAGAAACTGCGTTTGCCGCAGCTATACCTATCTAATAGGATACGGACTAACGCAACCGCGCGTACATTTAGGTTATCGAGTTGAAATGTTCAATATGAGAAAGGCAATCTGGACATCGTTGTCCTGACGAGATGCCGCGGCCGTTCTGAAATCTGTGTCAATTTCGATAGGTGTAACTCCGCGCGATCGTCCCACGCGCGATTTCGAATTTCGACAAAAACGATGAATGATTAACGCCGGATCATTCGCCGTCTTGTAGCCAGATAACACGCCTGTTAATAGCAACAAACGGAAACGCGGTGACGTTTACACGCGGCGAAACCGCTGCGAACTTTACAGCGAGTTCGCCCTTAAGTCGAACGAACTTGTAGCTTCGCTTGCGGTTGACCGTCAATTTCGGTTCCAAGAGACAGTTTACTTGGAACTGGATGTTGAAACGAATTCCGAAGACGCGCAGTCCGTCGTACGTGTCCATTCGTCTGCGAAATCGATTTCTTCGCACTGTCGTAAATGGTTAATGGCTCCGCGTAATTTAATTGCGACTCGGCACGAAGTCGGGATGAAGTACGCGCCGTGTTCTCGGAACAATCCGGTATTTCGCTCGCTAATCCACTGCACGTTGTACGCACGCTTGTGCTACAGACGGCGTGGCGCGGCGCGGCGCGGGACGAAGGCAGAAGTGCCGCACACGGTGCCAAGAAGTGCAGATTTGCTATTTCCGCGAACATTCCTCCGGCCCGCGGTAGCGTAACCGACGTACGACCCTTTAACGGGTAACAAGACCGCCAACAGCGGCTTCATTTGCATTTATTTCTAGCAGACTTAACGTCGACCGCGATACGAAAGGAACGGGCAACCGCGCGTAATTTCCAACAAATATACACTCTCGAGGATCGCTCCTAGTGAAATCCGATCCAATCAAAATGAAAAGCATAAGCCGTTACGCTTGTCTACGTAGAGATACCGTGTCGACAGAGTTGTAAAAGTTAATTTGCCGTAACTATATCAACATTTCGCTTTTTGTTCGTTTCTCGAGATGAAAATGCATTTAAAAAATTAATCAAAAAATTATTTCTCAATTTTTGTAATCAAATTAAATAAGACTAGTAGTAGCAATACTGAAAAAAATGCTGTTTCGAGAACAGAACAAAACATTTAAAAACATACCGTGCAAATTGTTTTTCTCTTTCGACTCTTTTTCTCTAGTCTTCATCCATTCGAAAAATTTTGTATATATGCAGTTTTGAAATATTCTATTGCTGTGGTATACCAGTAATTCTCACTTCAAATTACGAGATATTTTTTTTTAATTGATTGTGAAGCTGTTTTTTTTTATGTTTTAATTTGGTGTAAATTTTCAGATTCGAAGCCCACAACATGTGAAAAATTGCAAGTGAACCAATAAAAAAAAAATAAATATTGGCAACGAGGAAACATTAGAGTAGAAAAAATATCGGCAAACGAACAAAAAGACCATACAGATCGAGATATACCTTCAATACGTTTTATCGCTTCTCATTCTATTCGGTGAGAAATGGCTCCGTAAGATTCTCGGTAATTGCGCGCAATTCTTCCGTTCTGCTGTTCGGCTTCATCGTACATTCTAATGAAGGCATCAACCTTCGGTGAGAACAAACGGTTTCGCATCCTTTTCAAACGGGCGGCGGTGCCTCAACCCACCGTTCGTCGACCTGAATTCACGAACGCCTCCGACCGAGATCGGTTTAAGTGAAAGAAGAAGCGCCAGAATTACGTAGGATAGGTGCAGTAACGCGAATCGCCGCCGTCCTCCCGACCCCAAGATCGAGCATCGTGGATTTCAATTTCTCACGGAAAGAAGCGTGGAAGCCCTGCCATTAAACGGAGGTAGGAAGCCCGAGAGCGCGGCGCAATTCGTGGACGACGACTAGTTGCTTCCCTTCCATTATCCTTCACCTTCGATTCCCGTTAAACTACGGAAAGTGTGCGCGCCATTGGTCGTTGTCGCTCAGCTCGTCGGAAAAATCGATAGTTTAATGCGACTTTATCGTTACCGGGCAGCGCGCAGCGTTACGCTGCGTTCGCCAGCGTTTGCTGTGAATTTCACAAAACGACGCGGAATAAAGGGTTACAGCGCGCCCGCGTGGTAAAGGATCCTCGACAATTACAAAAGGAGTAACCACGATCCCCGTAAACGCTCGCATGGTCGCCTCTCGTTGACGTTTTCGCGAACCTCGTCGTCAACATCGCTCGTTCTAGCGAAACGCTCGTACGCTCGGGAAATTTTCCTTCAATGGAAAGCAAACGCTGGAAATATAGAATCTCTCAAGTTTTCTACATCTGCTTCCATTATCGCGAATATGATCCCAAATATGAAATTCAATGTACGAAATGTCTTCGTACGAAATCTCGCAGTTTCGAACGAAATTCCTTCGATGGCGGAATTATCTTCGGTAACGAGAGCACGCGCTAATTCGAGAATCGGATTCAAAATTAGCGAGCCAACCGCGCGCGTTGCGTATGACGGATAACGCCATAAATTTCGTCATATGCGGATACTCGCTTTCGGGAGGAGAATGTTGGATACGGGACGAAGCGTGGTGGCACGCGGCTCTCGTCGTCGCGTCGGTGGAACCGCGCGATGACCAGTTGTCACCTGCCGCCACGGCAATTGTCAGCTTATGCGAAACGAGCTATTGCAGTGCGCGCGAGCTGCGCTTCACAAGCTACTCTAATAAACACGTCGTAAACCGGCGTATTATACACGTATACGGGGGTGCCAACGACACGGTAGAGCACGGCATATTAATAAACGCGATAAGCCATCTCTGAACACTATGACCAATAACCTCCTGAAATTTGACACTACATTTATGATAAAAATTGTTTCTCTGTGCGTAAAAAATTTATCGCTTCAAAATTTAAATACAGCAAAACTTGTACTAACTTTATTTAACTGATTTTTTGACTATCCAATTTACAGTATTATTTCTCTCTTCTTTTCATTTAAGAAACGAAATAAGTATTTTATATTCCTGTTAGTTTACAAAATATCTGTTATATTTTTTTTTAATTTCAATATTAATAACCTAATCTAATTCCATAAAATTGTAAAAATATTATGTACGCAACTAATACGACTAGTTGAAATGTAGACTAAAGAGACCACTGAAAGATTTGCAAACGATTGAACGAAATTGTACATACACGTCCATTACAAAGATTTATGAGAGATAAACAAGAAGCAGACAGGTAAGAAATAAAAATTAACGCATCGTAGTTTCAGACACTCATGAGACTCCCACGACGAAACGTAAAAAAATAATAAAAGCTGAAACTGCGCTTTCTTATCTTCCGGCACGCACAACAAACTTACGGCAAGCGACTTTAAATTTTTCCTGTAGCTCCCGTTGTTCGCCAAGACGACGTAGTCGCTATATTTGGATTTTTTAAACGATACCTCTTTCCTCTCTTTCTCTCTCTCTCTCTCTCTCTCTCTCTCTCTTTCGTGACAACATTGCAAGCACACATACAGTCGCGACTTAGCGCGGTCAACCATAATCATTTGCCGTCGTGTGGACGAGGGGATTGGAACCGCCGTTCGAAACTAACGAGTGTCATGCTCTAACCGCCGCTTGCTCGCTCACAGAAACGACTCGGAACACCGAGAGGGCGGAAGGAGACGGGCGGAATTGCGAGGGGGTGGACTGGTAGAGATACGGGAGTTTAAATAACTCCAGTACCGGGGTGGAGATAAGGAAGCCGAACCAAGTAAACGGAATGAGAGAGAGAGAGAGGGGGGGGAGAAGTTGTAGAGCGCGCGAAGTTGGCGTGTTCGTAAGCACTATTGTTTCGCTTATTGCACCAATCGCTTTGGATTTCGGCATAAGCGTCTGCTTTTCTCCCCCTATAGTATCTCCCTCCTCTCTGCATCTTGACTATACGCGACTGCTTTCTTAGCCCTTCGTTAGGTATGCACGAGGCGGTGCATCGAGAAACTGCATTTAACTCGGCCGCCCGCCGAAATAGTGTTCCGTCCTTTGATTTAGGGGAGAAGTCGCCGCTCGCCCATGCTCCCCTCTGTCTAGTTTTCCCCTTCGTTCACGCATACCACGAGGGAGCACTTCAAGGAATGGGAGACTAATTGAACTGCATACATGCATTATAAAAGCGCAATATCAACAAAGAAACTCGTAAACTAATCGTAGTTAATCACAAGGCTTTAAAGATAACGAAATAAAATTTGAAACTTTTTGTCTCAAGGAAAGTAAGATTACCGCTTGCTCACCGTATTCTAGTAACACCGACGCTTTTCTATTTAATGTTGCAGTTTACAAAGTGGAGGCAAATACGTACCGTCTCTTTCAGTGAAAACGATTTATTCACGCGAATTCGACGCATGGGTTATAAATAAGCTTATACACGTGGCGATAATTCGCGCGCGCTTATTATCGTACAATCAAAAACAACGTGAATAAATAGCAACATCTGGAAAAAGCCATTGGAAAAAGGTGCTATCGCGTAGCGCATCGGCAAATATGTATGTATCGGCAGGCGTGAGCGGCGTGGCAACGTTTAATTAGCGGTGGACACTTTACAGCGCCGCAGCGCCTGCAAATCTATCGAACGTTAGCGGCCGGATATCCGATGTATCGCAACAGACGCACCATAGAACTACGCATGAGACCGCAGTAACGTTGCACCGACCGTACTTGCATCATATGTACATATGTATATGCATGTATGTGTTTTCGCGATTTGCCCGAAACGCAAATCCCTCGTTTTCTCCGGCAAGCGGAAATCCAACGCGCATTTCGATATCCACCGATCTCGCGGCACGCTTGTTTGAACAGCCCGCACTTAGAACCCCATCGAATTTAATTCGGCAGCATTATCGGGCGAGTGCGTTTCGCAGCAGAGAAACGAGATGATTAATGAAAGATAAAGCGCGGAAGCATGCTCAATGGCGAGCAGCCTGCGGTTAGCATAATCGACAATATACTTCAAATACGATCGTAAACGCGTGATGGATGTACGACAATGATAAATAGGAGTGAGTCTGAAATATTTCAAATTCTTGTGATATGTTTAATTAACTTAATATACAAACGCTCAAATTAAAGTCTGACCAATTAATTTACTTTTTAAAAATTAAAAATAAGTAAAATTGAAATAAAAGGCAAACTTGATTTGAGATATGTCAATCTTTTTTCGAAAGAGAAAAAGAGAGAAAGAAATTTTTAAGAAAGAATATATTTGATTGGCTTTTTAAGAATAAAATTGAGACTTTAAAATACTCACTGAGCTGTAGTGTAAAGCTAACTATGGCTTTAAGTAATTATTATATTTCTCTTATCTTTATAGTTTTACGAAGAATTTGAAATAAAGATTGGAAAATTCCTGTATATATATATATAAGTATATATTCTTTCCTAAATAAAAATAGATATCTTAATTATTAAAACATCTAATGTTAAAAATTAAGAAGCTTGCGACACACATATACAAATAATGAACTTTTACAAAGTTTCTCTTGGACACAAAGTTCCGCGTAAAAACATTAGTATAGAGAAAACACAATGGTCGTGTCAACACTCTTGTGCCTACATTTGTTTCTATTCAACATATCAACATGCGCTATTCGCGTCCGTAAATCATTAAGGAAAACGTATTTCGCTCGACTGTCGACGAAAGAGTAAGGGGATTGTTCTGCGACGGACAGCGGAAAGTGATGCCGAAAGTTGGATCGTCGGAGTTAGAAAACAGTCGTTAAAGCCAAAGAGAAGCAAGCTTCTTACGTCCAGTCGGCAAGGGACGACGAGGAAGGAAAGATGACGGTAAACGAAGAACGAGAGAAAGGAGTTATCAACTTCGATCTCTGATTTCTTTGCAAGCAATCGCTTTTCACCACGCGGTGACGCAAATTGATATGACAAATTGTCGCTATTCCGCGAAATAGAAATTTTCGTCGGATGCGTGAACGCAACCCGGCACAAGACCTATGTATGTTATTTACAGCGGGTTTCTTGGGCGCAAATATAAAAAAGAAAAGGAAAGGGTAACGCCCGTTTTCCCGGCAAGATATAGGCCTCCACCATAATCGAGGACAAAATTTACGAAAGGTCAGCGATTGCGAAGTCGCTGATATATATCTACGAGTATTAGCACTTTGGGGAGTCCGTATGGTACCGTACGTTATACGGGGAGACCTTTTGAGGTTCGCCTTTCGTGTCTAATACGATAGCGGTATATTATCACGCTCAGTGAGTCATACATTTTCCGCAGCAATGATTCATAACGGTGTAAATTTCAATTCCAGATGCTGAAGCCTTTTCCCTGTGAGACAACGTATACGGGCCGGCGCGATTTCGTGAAATTAAAATGATTCTTCAAAGAAATCGTTCGAAATTGTGTCTGTCACGAATTGCGATCCTGCGAATAATCATCAGAATGGAACAACTGATCAAGAGTGATAGTGTAAGATAACTCAAATTATTTGTCGTAATAAAAATTACATTTTTTCTACCTGAAAAATTTGTCGCGTAATTCAGTCGACATTGTAACCGTCGGGTGTCCAGTAATGCGCTATACGCGATTAACATACGTAAACGAGCGTCACGTAACTAATTTTACGACAAAAGGAACACAGCACCGTGCAGCACTAAAGCAGCAACGGCTACTGCCACGCAGTATACACGAAGTTTGCAGTGCAACCTCTCCTCACCGAAACCAACGAAACGGTAATACTACTTCAGAGCGTGAGGAGAAAAAAAAGCAACGCGACACTCGCGAGTCCACTCGCGGCGCGGCGGTTCGGTATAGTTACGCTCGCGTAATAACGTTTAATTAAGATAAAAGCAGAGCTTTGAAGAAAATATTACCCAATTTCCATCTGTAAACGAAGACGTGATTTTTTTCAGAGGCGGAAACGGTGATATTGCGTATCGATCTATAAAGTCTTTTAATTAAGAAATACCGCGTATAAAATTTTATAGGTTTTTTTAAACAAATATAAATACTATTTTAAAATATGCGCAGATATCAAGCATAATATAATTTGCAAATTAGATATAGATGAAAGAATTTTGGTATTCCATTTTCGTAAGCAAATATTTACTTATTTATAAATAAAATAAAAAGAAAAACATTTCAAATATTTCCTAAAATAATGGTCTTATTAGAATATCGAATATACTAATTCTCAATTTTTCGATTAAATAAAATCACACTAAATTTTATCGTGCGGTCTAGAAAAATTTTCAGTGACAAAGTTTTCTCTCACATCAGCTGTATCTTTATCAAAATTATTTATAGCCATTGAAAGCTACAACATCATTGGCATTAATGTACAAACAAAAGCGCGGAAGATTAAAGTTCATTATTCATCACCGCGCAGCCAACGATGGCATATATTATCGTTAATCATGGATGAATATTGACAGAATTTTTTAAGGACGATTACATTTAACGAACAAGAATAAATATCGTTAACGCACATAGCGAGAGAGATAATCTTTTAGCTAGTCTTCGTTTCTGCTTTCATAAATGGAAACAACATTGTTAATTTTTACGTACATTCTAATCAAAATATAGATCTATGGAATTACAATCAGAAGCTTATTGAGCTATGCATATCCGTATCGCGGCATCCTGTATCGACACTATCGACGATCCTCCCTCTTTAAACCCACCCTAATGCAATTCTGTTGGCAACATCGCGCTTTTGTGTTTCGACGAGATAGTCGCATCCGGAATTTCGTGTGTAAACGCGACTAACACACAGGCTTCCCAATCGTCGTGCACCGCAGAACGATACAATGGACAATTTGTCAACGAACCTAACCGATGCCAGAATCTGCTCAACGGTCTTTGCGAGCTCCGCCATACTGATGTCGGCAACCCAACATGAGAATTAATTTCACACTAAAGGCAAATCGAATGACTTTATCAATATCTCTCCCACCAATGGACCCCTCCTTCGTTCATCAATTCAATAATTAACAATTGCATAAAGAATTTTTATTACACTAAGCCATTAAGTTAAATTATTAACTTAATACTATAAGTCATTAAATTAATATTAAACAAAATTATTTATAAATTCTCTTTGTCTCATTCGCAATCAAATAACACCGAAAAATCTTGCGACATGTCCCGCATCATTATGGACTGATCATCATTGTACAAAATATTAATTATAAATAATAATATATTATAAATTTGGTTATATGTGGTGATATATATAAAACTGTAAAAAGTGACCGAGTTTGAGAATTGCCGACTCTACGTTGTAACATTGATACACGGAATGACGTAATACACGTCAGCAAAGCGTCCGAAAGCTAGATTCGACCGATTTCATTTTCATGATTTATGAACGATTCGCGAACATGGACGCCAGCTCGTAAATCTAAACATCCGTCGAACGAACGGGTGTTAACGAACCGCTATCCGGCACGGTAAAAATATCGCGCGGTTTCGCGGCCTCGATGATGCCTTACTTTTCGTTCGCGCGATCTCGTTGAATCGATGGAGTGACAGAAACGTCGGGACGACGCGACGGTATCGTTGAACGATATTTAAATAGCTTAATCGACAGACGCGAAAACTATTTCGGTACGATTCAAATATCCGCGACCATAACGGCAATTCATGATACATTGGCCCTCGCTTCTCGCGCGCGAGCGAGTGCAGTTACCCAAAATGCCTGTACGCAATCGAAACAATAGCCCAATCGCGATTGCTAGTTTCGGTAGCCTGCAATTTCCATTTAACGCAGTTGTCTGTAAGCCGAATGTAATTCCGCGAACGTGCGTGATTAGGTTTTGGTCCTGTACTGACACGTCTGCATTGACCACTGCCATTCGCATTCATTAACACCCGTGTTAGCGTGTAATTGTATCCATAATAGCATTATTCTGAGTTACAGCAAACATAATACACGCTGCTAAGAAAAATATCTCATGAGAAGCTCGTAAGCTTGCGAGGAAATTAAAAATTTTATCGAAATATATACGTATATAGTAAATGCATGCAAGAGAATGACAAACGAAGAAGCATCAAATTTATTATTAAATTTTATAATGGAAAATAACAGTTTTGTCATATAATTACTTTTGTCATAGAATTACGAATAGCTTATGTATTTTCAAATTTTCAGATATTAAGTTCAGCGATGACAATCGTTTAATTTTTAATGTTAAATATTTTCGTAATAACATTAATACCGAAATTTCTGTTAATATAATTTGATTCCCAGCTCTTGACAAAGAGTCTGTCATTCAAATTTGATATAGTGAAGATGAAATATACTGTGTATTTCATTTAATCCGTTAAAAGCAACAGGGTGCGATTGGCTGCACGCGCATTTCACGGCAGAAAGTCCGATTATTGGAAGATATAGCATAGAGTCGAGTTTTACACGTTTATGTATCGACTATACGATATATCACAAGTGTGGCGCACACATTTTAAAATCCTACGAGCGTTAGCTGCGTATATAGGCGAATATACAAGTTCCCGCCATGTCGCCGCCACCGCCGCGCCGCCATTACCGCTATCGAACTGTATGAATTAAGACTATTAAGAGAATCAATTCTAACATAATAATAAATAAATATTTCGCGACATATATTTCGCGGACTTTATGTAAAACAAGTAAAGTTACTTTCCTCCCCGTCCTTGCTACCCGTTACTTCATGTAAGTCCCGTAATCTGTGAATTTCCGAAAAGCTAATTCGGGGATTTTACATTTCTTGAAAATTCGGCAACGTCAGATAAGCTCCTCGGTCCCGAGATCATTCATCCGGTCTCGAACACAGGTGCCGTTTGTTTAAATCACAAAACATTCGCGCGCGATTTAAACGCAATAAACCATGCTCCCGTGGGAGCCCATTCGTTTGAGCACGCCACGTGCTTCAGGCTTTTCCAGGAGGAGGACTCGCACGGGGGTCAAAAAGAGTTTGAAATGGAGCGAGCCGTGACCGAGGCAGAGCTCAGCTGTCGCGCACAGGCAGTCCGTGGAGAATCATATATCGTACAGTCCTCGATGGAAATTTCGTGGTCGCGTTATCCAAGCGATAAGCGTGATTATACGTTAAATCTCTTTTAAACACGATTTTAAAGTTGTTCGAAAAACGGAACATGTAAAATTTGCAAACTTTGCATGAGTATAAGCGTAACAAGTTTACGGATAATGGAATATATCCATGTACTGTGGTTAAACTTACGTAATCTTTTGAGAAGTACAAGTTTAGAAAATAATAAATCCGATGTGGCGAAGGTTTACGATAGTTTAACTTTATATTAATTCAATCGGAAATATATACTCGAAAAAGTTTCGCTGTCCGTCTAATTTTATTTCTTTGATTTCATTGGACGCACTTTGCGATCTGTTATTAAGTTATTTGATACTGATTGTGAGATACATTTTGCATAATACACTCTCGTTATCGAGATACATTTTACATCAAACGAGATTTACTATCGAGGATAGGTTCTTTCTCACTATTGATTGCGACTGTACCGTTCTTGATTCCGCTCCTGCAGGATATACGGAAAGACCCCTCTCACGCATATATATATATATATATATATATATATATATATATATATATATATATATATATACACATAGTTACGGGTGCGTGTTACTGGCATCTATGATCTTTATACCGGGGGGCATTAGCAACCTCCAGTGTTTCGCATAATGTTGCCTTAACGGTACATCACTTAGCGCGAATATAACGCCAAACGAGTTCATTACACACGAATCGTTTCGTTACGCATTTTTTCTAACGAGTAATCTAATCCTTTTAGTGACGCGAGCTCATTCTATTAGCTATTAGACCATAAAAAGGAGTTACTCTGAGATCACACTTACAACTATGACGGCAACTTTTTACAGACGATTGAACAATTAACTAATAGCATTTTTAATTATATGCAACATAAAAAAACATTTCACATCAATTTTGCATGCTATATCTTATCCTTTTTTTTTTACATTTCTATTCATTGCACATATTCACATAATTTTTATACGGGCATCGCGTAAACGCTGATATGTTCAAATTTAATATCCAAACTCAAATTCAATTCTACATTTAAATAAATGCAGAATTTTCACATCTAAAATGACACAACAATTGAATAATAATAAATGACTACATCATGATCATCATGCGCGTACGTCAAATAGCGCACAATATTTCAAGCTTTTAACAACTCGAGCTCACCAGATTCGGGTTCAGAATCTGTTGTCCAATTATTTTGATGCACTGTACCGCCTGTAACGTCGACGGAAAACGGAAAACCTATCCTATACCTCTCGCTAAATTCTCACGAAGATCACTCGCACGCGAGGCAATATTCGCGTTCGGGTTTTCAATTTCCCACCCCTACAGACACGCATGCTCGGTGTACAATTGTTTTCTGTTTCTCTTTTGTAACGAGCAAAGTATTCTGTGTTCCCCATTTCTTTTCGTTCATCCACCGTTCGCCTAGTGTGATCGTAATCAGTCCCCCATCAGTTTTTCGCAGCCAAGCAGTCCGATCAAAGAAAGTCTCTATAGAGAATGAAGATGTAGTGCACACTGCACACACAATGCGCGCGTATCCATGTCAGAGTAATCTTGTATGTGAATATGTGTATGTACGTACGAAGGCACATGCAGATCGGCTTTTGTTCGCAGTGCCTTCAAAGTAATTTTCTGCGTTTGTAAGGGTCTTAAAGCTGTTTTATAAAATATTATATTCAGAAAAAAATTTTATCATAATTTCAAAAATACAAACATGGAAAAAAGATTAGCTTATACATATATAAATCGAAAATTTTAAGTAATATTTGTTGAAATAAAAAATAGAGAAATAACGATTTTCTGTAAAGATATATAAGTTTTTCTTAATTTAGCTTAATTTTCTTTAAATTTGTAATTGTTAGTAACGGCTAGAGAGATAAAAAAACTTATCCATTACATGTTGTTGATAAAATTATGTATACACTTTCTCCAAATTATTCAATGTACAATTATTCGAGCGCTCCGATAAAATACCCTTTGCAAGACAACTTGTGACTCCATATTTTTCCAAATATCATGTAAATAATGATCAAAAAATATGTTCTTTATGTTAACGATATTGGCAATTTCCCGAAACAATGCCGATCTTGGTTAAATGCATGTAGTTGAACAGGTGCGGTGGAAAGATCGAAATCAACGTTTCGCGTTCGACATCGTTCTGTGCAGATAAGACAATAGATGCAATCGTGAAGATTAATTCACGATGCCCCAGTATTACGATCCTACAGAGTACAAAGCCAAAGGGTTTCAAACCAAAGGCACCCTTTGTTAACCCTAGATATCTATATCCCGTGATACAATCAAAGCTCACATCTAATAGACCCTACCACGTTTTACTGCCTCCAGTCTTTTGCTTTTTTTCCACTACTCAAATAGATTTAGCATTTATATTATTTAAACTTAAAATATACTTAAAAGGAAAAATAATTAAACATAAACGAGTGAGACACCGAGATAGTAAAAAAAATAAATTTTATTCCATGCAACAATTTTAGCGAAATGAAAAAAACATGGCGTCTGTTGAACCCTACGCCCTACGGTGACTACCCGAGACCTAAGGAATGATGACACGTGAGTCGGTATTATCCGCTCGACATTAATTATTAATAAGCATGTGACACTTTTACGCGCTATGCTTTATTTAGCAGCAAAATCGCGTCACTGTTATTACCTCGAAAAAAAAAACAGTGGTAGTATTATACCTTAAAAAAATCTAAGTAACAAGTGGTAGACGAAATCTTTGTATCTTGAAAAATCTCGAAAAAACTTAAACAGTAGTATCTTCACTTCGAAAAAAAAACAAAGTAGTAGTATTATACCTCGAAAAAACCTAAGTAACAAGTGGTGGACGTAATCTTTGTATCTCCAAAAATCTCGAAAAAACCTAAGCAGTATTATTTTTATTTCCAAAAAATTATTACTCAAGTGATACACATCACAAAATTACGTTACCTTATCAAAAAATGAGTCGCGCTTCAAGTGATCTATTATTACAATTACAAAAAAGAAATGATATCTCTTTAAATTACAGCGCGCAATTACAGAGAACATATATTTTTTGAGATACAAAGATTACGTCTACCACTTGTTACTTAGGTTTTTTCGAAGTATAATATTACTACTGCTTTTCTTCGATTAGAATAAAAAATTGAATCATGAAGAATTACACAGGTAACAGTACAAAATACAAATATTTTATTAAAATATTTAAACCCAACAAGGGAATACAAGGTATTTAAATACAAAGTTTATATATGTATTTTAAAAGATTTAATCGCATCGCAAAGAATTACAGAGGTAACAGTACAAAAAATAAAAATATTTTATTAAAATACATAAATTTTTCTTGTCAAAAAACTTGGCGCTGCTAGAGAGAGAGAGAGAAAGAGAGAGAGAGAGAGAGAGAGAGAGAGAGAGAGAGCCTTTTACAAATTACACACACACATCGCCCACACCCACTCGCTCGCACATACACACCAGGCTGACCTAATTTTGAGGTCTAGCAGCGCCAAGTTTTTTGACAAGAAAAATTTATGTATTTTAATAAAATATTTTTATTTTTTGTACTGTTACCTCTGTAATTCTTTGCGATGCGATTAAATCTTTTAAAATACATATATAAACTTTGTATTTAAATACCTTGTATTCCCTTGTTGGGTTTAAATATTTTAATAAAATATTTGTATTTTGTACTGTTACCTGTGTAATTCTTCATGATTCAATTTTTTATTCTAATCGAAGAAAAGCAGTAGTAATATTATACTTCGAAAAAACCTAAGTAACAAGTGGTAGACGTAATCTTTGTATCTCAAAAAAATATGTTCTCTGTAATTGGCGCTGTAATTTAAAGAGATATCATTTCTTTTTTGTAATTGTAATAATAGATCACTTGAAGCGCGACTCATTTTTTGATAAGGTAACGTAATTTTGTGATGTGTATCACTTGAGTAATAATTTTTTGGAAATAAAAATAATACTGCTTAGGTTTTTTCGAGATTTTTGGAGATACAAAGATTACGTCCACCACTTGTTACTTAGGTTTTTTCGAGGTATAATACTACTACTTTGTTTTTTTTTTCGAAGTGAAGATACTACTGTTTAAGTTTTTTCGAGATTTTTCAAGATACAAAGATTTCGTCTACCACTTGTTACTTAGATTTTTTTAAGGTATAATACTACCACTGTTTTTTTTTTCGAGGTAACAACATATACACTACTATGCGTGTACTTGGCGCCTTTCTTTACCTTTTTTTTAAAAAAGGTAATTTTGTACAGATATCACGCCTTTTTGCAGTATTACGCATTGTATAAACAATATGTACAGGGTGTTATTTCGAGGTATAATACTACCACTTTGTTTTTTTCGAGGTAATTATATTTACCGCATGTTGTTCCGCCGGCGCCTGATGCCTCTCCCAGACCTCCACTTTCTTTCACGCTGCTCGGGGTGTCCTTCGTGTTTCCTCGATGCGAAGCTGATGCTCCTTCCTGCGCGCGCGTCGATATGTTCTGTAACATAAAAATAAACAAATCGATTAAATAATTGTCACGCGCATCGAACATCTTATTCGTTATTCCGATTAATCTTTTCCTAAATTACTTCTTCGAAAAAAGTCTCTACGTTAGAATCAACTTGAATCAAATTTTTCGATTTATTTCTTTTTACTAATTTATATTTCGAAACACGGTTTAATGTAGCAACTAAATAAAAACAAACGAAAAAAGAGATTCTATAATATCTTTAGAAAAAATAAAAAATAACACTTACCAGAAGTGTTAGTACGCCGATGATGCCCGATGCCTCTCCCAGGCCTCCACCTCCTCTCAGGCTGCTCGAGATGTCCATCGTGTTTTCTCGATGCAAAGCTGATGGTCCTTCCAGCGTGGATATTTTCTGTAACATAAAAATAATCGAATAGATTAAATAATTGTCACGCTATTCGTTATTCAGATTAATACACATTCAATTTACTTCTTCGCAAAAAGGTCTCTACGTTAGAATCAACTTGAATCAAATTTTTCAAATTATTTCTTTTACTAATTTATATTTTAAAACACGGTTTAATGTAGCAACTGAATAAGCACAAACGAAAAAACAGATTCTATAATATCTTTAGAAAAAAATAAAAAGCAACATTTACCAGAAGTGTTGATACGCCGATGCCCGATGCCTATCCTAGGCCTCCTCCTCCTCTCAGGCTGCTCGGGATATCAGGTTCGCAGGATTCCCTCGCTGCTCCGATGTCACCTTCTGCGTCGTTATTTTCTGAAATATTCAAATGAACGATTCGATTAAGTAAAGACAGAAGAGATAGAACATTGTTGGACATAAGTGACATAGTACGTAAAAATCAGTTACACTCACCACTTTCTTTCCTGCTGTTCCGGCCGCAAAATCCACCACCACCTCCGGGTCAGATAAGAGTCTCGAGCCACATTGAGACTCGTGGCAATGCAGTGTGACTTCATCCATTAAGCAAAAAAAGTCAAGAAGCCATTTCGGCTATATTGCATTAATTTTACGACGTTGTTGCAATATAGTCGAAATGTTTCTTGACCTTTCTCGCTTAATAGAAATGTAATTGCTGAAAGGAATTAAAAATTGTTCTCTACTTTTTTTTTTTTTTTTTTTAACGTGGTGGAAATCTTCGAAAGACACCCTCGCCCTGTGGTAGGGAGGGGGAGTGTCGGATTCTACGCGCACGCGTACCACCGTTACGAGGGGCGCTTCAGAGGACCGAAATCCCCTGAGCCTCCCTCAGCGTGGCATCGCGCGCCCATAGCCTACCGACTAAAACCACCACGAGCAACCCTGACCTAACTTTCTAAGGGTGGTGGGTGTCGATCCGCAGACACACGCACCCCGCGCGACGCGACGACCTAATCGCCTAAACACTCTCAGGGTGGTGGATGTCGATCCGCAGACACACTCACCCCGCGCGACGCGACGACCTAATCGCCTAAACACTCTCAGGGTGGTGGATGTCGATCCGCAGACACACTCACCCCGCGCGACGCGACGACCTAATCGCCTAAACACTCTCAGGGTGGTGGATGTCGATCCGCAGACACACGCACCCCGCGCGACGCGACGACCTAATCGCCTAAACACTCTCAGGGTGGTGGATGTCGATCCGCAGACACACTCACCCCGCGCGACGCGACGACCTAATCGCCTAAACACTCTCAGGGTGGTGGATGTCGATACGCAGACACACGCACCCCGCGCGACGCGACGACCTAATCGCCTAAACACTCTCAGGGTGGTGGATGTCGATCCGCAGACACACGCACCCCGCGCGACGCGACGACCTAATCGCCTAAACACTCTCAGGGTGGTGGATGTCGATCCGCAGACACACGCACCCCGCGCGACGACCTAACCGCCTAAACACTCTCAGGGTGGTGGATGTCGATCCGCAGACACACGCACCCCGCGCGACGCGACGACCTAATCGCCTAAACACTCTCAGGGTGGTGGATGTCGATCCGCAGACACACTCACCCCGCGCGACGCGACGACCTAATCGCCTAAACACTCTCAGGGTGGTGGATGTCGATACGCAGACACACGCACCCCGCGCGACGCGACGACCTAATCGCCTAAACACTCTCAGGGTGGTGGATGTCGATCCGCAGACACACGCACCCCGCGCGACGCGACGACCTAATCGCCTAAACACTCTCAGGGTGGTGGGTGTCGATCCGCAGACACACGCACCCCGCGCGACGCGCTATTCTACGAAAAAATATTTTTAATTCCGTTATTTACTTGAAAATATTGATTGTCCATTTCTTTGTGTGATCCATTCTTTTAATTTAGAAATGTAATCAAGTACAGAAAAAAATTTTACTTCGCGTTCTATGAATATTGCGTTATACATACCTATATAAATATCTTAATTATATCCCATAAAAAGTTAAAATTTATATTATGTAGATAAAATTAAAAAATTAATAATGAAAAATTTCTCAAAAAACCGACCGCGAAAACCGTCCGCGAAAACACAAAGATGCGAAATATTTTTGATCAACCTTGTGCAGTCATTTTATAAATTAATATTTTTTTGTAAATTAACTTCTCGTTGTGCATTTTTTGATACAATCGATACTCGCGCGTAATTCGAATCGAACGTAATATATTATCTTTCGGCAATAATAATGATACGACAATGGAAGGAATTTTTCTCTTCTCTTTGATCTGGTCGATGCATGTTGCTCATGCGGTATGCATCTCGAAAATATATCAAATAAGATGTACAGTATAAAATGACGTGAGATCCGAAAAAAGAAACTTCCCGCACAATTGATATTATAATTGAATATTATAATTAATCAATAACTGCATTGTTATAATTAAATAATTAAATAATATATGCAAATCTTTATTTTATGATTATTGATATATTATTGCAAAACTGAATAATTGAATTATGACCACTAAAAAATACACATGTAAACTTTGTATTTAAATATATTGTATTCCCTTGTTAAATTTAAATAAAATTTTTTAATCTTATAAAATTGTTATCATACATTCTTTTCTAATTGACACAATGTAAAGATTTTTCAAAGTAGTGCAACAATTATTTTTTGAGGCAATATATATGTTCTCTCTGTAATTGGCGCTGTAATTTAAAGAGATATCATTTCTTTTTTGTAATTGTAATAGATCACTTAAAGCGCGACTCTTCTTTTTGATAAGGTAACATAATTTTGTGATGTGTATCACTTAGGTTATAATTTTTCGGAAATAAAGATACTACTGCTTAGATTTTTTCAAGATTTTTCGAGATATAAAGATTACGTCTACCACTTGTTACTTAGGTTTTTTCGATGTATAATACTACCACTTTCTTTTTTTTTTCGAGGTAACAACATATATACACTACTATGCGTGTACTTGGCGCCTTTTTTTACCTTTTTTTTAAAAAAGGTAATTTTGTACGGATATCACGCCTTTTTGTAGTATTACGCATTTTATAAACAGTATGTACAGGGTAAAGCTATTTGGAGGTATAATACTACCACTTTGTTTTTTTCGAGGTAACAACATAACAGGGTAACAACATAATACATATACACTACTATGCGTGTACTTGGCGCCTTCTTTTACCTTTTTTTTTAAAAAGGTCATTTTGTACGGATATCACGCCTTTTTGTAGTGTTACGCATCTTAATCTTATAAACAATATATCTTATAATCTTATAAACAGTTTATACAAGGTATGAAGCTAAAAGTGTTACGAGCTATTATTTCTAAAGAAAACAACAATTTAATATTTTGCTTAGTTTTTTTAAAATAATAATCTGTAACCCTTTTAGTTGTACACCTTGTATATATTTTTCAATTTTAACATAAAACATAATCGCAATATAGCATGATTAATGTTAATAAGTCGTTAACTGTAAAATTTTTTATTTATTTTTATTCGCGTGTCTTACTGAATGTTGTTCGCAACTGTATATGTTCAGGTATCGATATTTTTGATAATTACAGATGGACACCTGTAACACGTGTCTGAAATTTACCTGATTTGTTTATTCTTTTATTCCCTTTAACTAATCGCAAATTAATTCATTTTGATAAAAGCAATTCTGTTAAATTTCTCATACTTAACGCATCGTTTATAATTTTCTATTAATTATAAATATTAAATAGTACGATATATATATATATTCGTACTCATATCCTTGAAAATTATTTCGGGAATTCGAGCGAATGTCACAACTAGATAAAATTATCTTTCATATTTTAACAGTTAAGTAGGAACATATTTGAGTTGGCGATAAATGATACTCTGAAACCGCACGTGTGTGTAAATAATTCAGTAAAAAATATATAATCTTTATTTCAAAATACATTTGCACACACTACGTACCAAAAATATATAATATAATAACGTAGTTTTTGCTATTTAATTGATTGAATTTTAGAAAAGAAAAAGATTTAAAAGTATATAACTATGTCAGTCAATAAAGAGACATAGACGCAAATTGAATCATATATATTTAATTGCCTGCTCATTAAATATAAAGTGCAAACACATAGAAATTGTATATTTTTCTATACTTAAATGCAATAGAAAGAAATAATTAAACAAGTATCCTTGCATAGGAATATTATGCATAATTTTTACAAAACATATTTGAGATTCGCGCAATTGAGATATATAATAAAATTAATAACGATTCTATAAATCTTAGGTATATGTTAATAATACGACATGATCTTTTTAATCATGAACCTTACAAACTAACAGAAAAAGATTCGTATCCTAAATGCCAATAATTTTTCTAATGCAACAATAATACTGAAAATATATGGATAGAAATATATATAATAAATAATAACATAATTAATGATATACAAGAGCTTTTGTCGCGCATATCGATTTTCAATAATGGATATTATAACAAATACGTTTTACGTTCATTCGAAAACAAATTATGTGTATGTACACATAATAAAAATTGTATGAATTAAAATTATGTATATACTCATAATAAAAATGCGGAATTATTTTTGTCAGACATAATTTTAATTCATCCAATTTTTATTGTGTCAAGACATAATTTTAATTCATCCAATTTTTATTATGTCTAGACATAATTTTAATTCGTCCAATTTTTTTATTAGTCTAGACATAATTTAATTCAGCGAATTTTTATTATGTCATGACATAATTTTAATTCTGCCGCTAGGGAATTTTTAAGTCGATTTTTATGAATCAAGATTGAATTCGATGTCTAGGTGTCTCAGGTTGCCGATGACGAGGTCCACATAGTGCGCTTCATAGTTTTCGGTATCCAGGTGTATTAATACCTTCAATTCGATGTCCACGTGTTCTAGGTTGCCGATGACGGGTTCCAAATAGTGCGCTCTATACTTTTCGGTGTCTAGGTGTAATAATACGTTGAATTCGATGTCTAGGTGTCCCACGTTGCCGATGACGAGGTCCACATAGTGCGCTCCGTAGTTTTCGGTGTCTACGTGTATTAATACCTCGAATTCGATATCTACGTGTCCTACATTCAGATTTAAAGTTATTAATACACCTAGACATCAAAAACTACGAAGCGCACTATGTGGACCTTGTCATCGGCAACCTGGGACACGTAGACATCGAATTCGAGGTATTATTACATCTAGACACCGAAAACTACGGAGCGCGCTATCTGGACCTCGTCATCAGCAACCTGGGACACCTAAACATCAATTTCAAAATATTAATACACGTAGACACCGACAACTACGGAGCGCACTATGTGGACCTCGTCATCGGCAACCTGGGACACCTAGACATCGAATTCAAGATATTAATACACGTAGGCACCGAAAACTACGGAGCTCACTATCTAGACATTGTCATCGGCAACCTGGGACACCTAGACATCGCATTCAACGTATTATTACACCTGGACACCGAAAACTACGAAGCGCACTATGTGGACCTCGTCATCGGCAACCTGGGACACCTAGACATCGAATTCAACGTACGATTACACCTGGACACCGAAAACTATGAAGCGCACTATCTGGATCTTATCATCGGCAACCTGGAACACGTGGACATCGAATTCAAGATATTAATACACGTAGACACCGAAAACTACGAAGCGCACTATGTGGACCTCGTCATCGGCAACCTGGGACACCTAGACATCGAATTCAACGTACGATTACACCTGGACACCGAAAACTATGAAGCGCACTATCTGGATCTTATCATCGGCAACCTGGAACACGTGGACATCGAATTCAAGATATTAATACACGTAGACACCGAAAACTACGGAGCGCACTATGACGATCTCGTCATCGGCAACCTGGGATACGTAGACATCGAATTCAACGTATTATTACACCTGGACACCGAAAACTATGAAGCGCACTATCTGGATCTTGTCATCGGCAACCTGGGACATGTGGACATCGAATTCAAGGTATTAATACACGTAGACACCGAAAACTACGGAGCGCACTATGTGGACCTCGTCATCGGCAACCTGGGACACGTAGACATCGAATTCAACGTATTATTACACCTGGACACCGAAAACTATGAAGCGCACTATCTGGTCCTCGTCATCGGCAACCTAGGATACTTAGACATCGAATTCAAGCTTGATTCATAAGAATCGACTTAAAAATTCCCTAGCGGCACTTTCTGCCAAGCGTAGAGAACCTTCTTTTCCGGCAGCGGTGGTAATACGATGTAAGGATACGAAATCTCTCCAGATAAACATGAAGGAATTGACTCAATATATATTATATATATATACCTAATTTACCTAAAAATACCTAAATAGAAATCTTACTCCTGACCGATAAGTCTATCGACCTAATTTCGAAATACGCGCGCGATATCGAAACTGGCGATACCTGCGCCGCCAGCGTCGAAAAAGTGAAAGTAACGTTTCTGATTATGACGTCATCATACAAGACGTCGGCGTTAGAAGTAGAATACGTATCTTAAAAATAAATTTTCACATTTGGACTTTGCGTCGCAATATCTCCGCTCGTAGGGCACGTAGCGGAATATTATGAGAGAAACCCCCCCCTAATTGGACCCCAAGCTATCGATCAAGCCTACTTAGAACTTGATCCGTTCACTCGTTATCGAGATCTCAACATCTCGGGTACTCGCAACCCGTCGCGTCGCGTAAAAGAGTCACGGTCGGTCTCGCTCCGCGTGTACTTGGCGCGAGACACTACCGTGTCTCTTGATTACAGTGCTGTTAGAAAATTCAGCTTTACATTCGCTTGTTCGCGGTTTACCCATCATCAAGTAGGGTGAAAGTGAGAACCAGGTGTTCGACGTTCCTCGATTATTGCTGTTGCAATATCAAAAGCTTCCACATGACAAAGTAAAGCGGACAGACAATGTATTAACTTTTTATTTTAGCTTCGGCGAGTATTCATGTCGGGCGACATCTGGAACAAGCTCTCTTCTGTGTTCGTAAAAACGGATATAAACTAAACGACTTTTATAGATCGTGACAAGTATTGAATAATGCATCGCTATCTCTGTTACTTATATTGGTATCGTTGCTGCCAAACACATTAATTAAAGTCAACTGTTAAATTTAACTGATTTTTTTATTCTTCCTAACTCTTATACCTAGATATCGCAACATAAATGTAAACTTACGTAAAACTAATTACATAAAATTGTATAAGAAAGAGAAAAATATTTTATAATAATAAAAGTAATTCAAAACATGCCTAATTGTTAATCAAAACGCGTTCAAATATAGCGATCTTTTCACACACAGCATTCTTTATATTTCCCATAATCTCTATAATCCTCGTCCCTTTCCGCATTCGTTTCGGATGCGAAATATCGGGGTGTACGTAACTAGGGTGAACGTGAACGTCGGCCAATTAACGTTATAAGCACGTTACCGTTTAGTCATTCCGTTTTTCCAACGCGCGACCCTTAGAAATTGCTAGGGACAACATATCGTTACTGACAAGTGATATCTGTAATTCCCCTCAGTTCTTTGCGTACGCGTATTCGGTACTTAATGGTTTTATCTCTAATGGAGAAGCTATTCTGCCATAACATTTCGCATTGAGGCGTCCTTTTTATAGCGCGTAAAATTTCTCTTTCCTCTCCCCTCGATCCTGTTTATCAAACTTTCACCGACACCGTCTAATTAGAGCTGCGTTTTTGCCACGCGACATCGTTTATCCTTTAAAGATTCCCCATGGCGAAGAGAGCAGCCGTCATAAATTACAAAAACGGGTGCGCTCGTTCGCCGTCCTATTTACAGCAATAATATACGTTTAATTGCAATGTCAACGTTACAGCAAGGCACATCGTATCTTTCCCACTGAGATAATAATTACACGAGCGACAAGTAAGGGGAAGAAAGGGACGGGCAAAACCCGGACTTCCCACAATTCGCGCACGTACACAAATTCTAAAAAGAATATGACTGTATATATATGTATGTACATATCTCGTTGCAATGTCTCTCGCATACCATGAGATTAGCGCCGGTGCATAAACGCGACGCTCTCTCTGAGCGAAAGACAAGCTTTTAGCACGGTTATTCCGTATCACCTTATTCTCGCGGGATGTTAGTTTTTCATTAACCGCGTCGTGGGAAGCGCGAGAGCTGCACAGGCGGGCTGCTCGATATAAAAAAGTCCGCGGATAAATATGCGAGGAGCTTAACGCGACGACCAATCGGTGTGCGACAGGTCGCTGGAAAAAAACTTGTCGATATGGAAAAAAATATACAGCGCGGGAGTACGCGCAATGTGTCAGTGGTTCAAAAAAATTACCGAATCGTTGCGACGAGAATAGGAACAAAAATGCACTTCTGGCGTAGATATTATAAATAGTATAAGATCTTAAAACACGGTCTCACACAAAATGCCTGATACATGCGCCAATGAGAAATTGATTTCTTTTTTTCTCCATTTAAGAAAACTTTCTGGTGAAATCTTTGTCTTTGCATATTTATCTTGACTCTAAAGTTAGATTGAATTCTGAAACCTGTGCCACAAAGGATTGAACTTTGCGGCGTAGAATTAAGAGATAAACTTCTCAAGAAACTTGCTTTAAATAAATAATACGAAATATTTTTAAGTTTGTCCCGATAACGTCATATTTGTATAACAATTTTAAAACTCTCTTCATCCGTCGAATCTCTCTCAATACAAAAATATAAATTTTCTATTATAATAACTGACAATGAGAAATACCAAATGAAAGAAGAATCGAAGCTAAATCCAAATCAAACGAGGAGGGCGAACAAACAGGAACGACGTCCTTCTTTCTCCTAGCACTTGTAGCGATCGCGTTTCAATAGGTAATGCGGCGACACACACGGAACAGCTTACAATACTGCTTGCCATTTCAAGTTTTTGCGCGTGAATGGTAGCGCAACGACCTTGCATAAACAATACATAACAGCTGTGCGTCGTAAACAACACCAAGCGCAGATAGAGACATATTATCGTCTCGAAATATTCAATACATCATATACTTAGTGAAATTATGCCGAATATCTTGCATTTTACAATTACAAATTAATTTAAACCTTAATTGATGAGTTTTACTTCAATCTGGTGAATATGTATGTAAATCTATGTTACAAATAATATGAATTTGAATTGTTACGCGCGTATTATTTAATTTTTTTCTCTGTATTTCAAAATAATTCGATCAATAACTTGTCAAAACAATCATTATTTAATCGCTCTTTCCTATTGTCTTGAATTAATAAATTCCGCTATGCTATCGACGTGCAATTTCCCCTCGTTGTTGTCAGCCA
Organism: Temnothorax longispinosus; assembly: GCF_030848805.1. NCBI lineage: Eukaryota > Metazoa > Arthropoda > Insecta > Hymenoptera > Formicidae > Temnothorax > Temnothorax longispinosus. The sequence goes on along the minus strand of NC_092363.1, from coordinate 7,798,692 downwards.
ACAGGTGCCCCCTCGATATCGTGTCATTTTCTTCATGAAAAGTTGAGAAGGAGGGAACGAAAAGGGGGAAAGACTTTGCGAAAGATTGTTTGCCGAAGAAAAAGAGGACGCTTATAAAACTTGTATCTCAGGGACGCGACCGATCGAGAAAAGAGACGAGTTTGACGAGCCGCGTATTGGGTATGATAGAGCGCAAGGCGGATCAAAGTGAGGATATCATTTTAAAGTATGTCTTAAGATGCGGTGGAGTGAAACACACCGCGACGCCGATCGTCGACACGTGGAAGTGGAAAAGTTTCTCTTCGACACTCTGGGACACCACTTAGTGAACGCTCTGGGGTCTTAGCGGGATCATAACGATACGCCGCGATGTATAACGATACCGTCGCGCGTCGGCGCCGCCGTCGTCTCTGGATGACATTCAATCTTTCAAGTACGTCTCTTGACTACCTTGAAAGCAAGATCATGCTAAACGTACCTACATTAGTAGCGCTAAAAATATAACCTTAGAAATAATTTATATCTGTCGCGGTTTGCCTTATTTCCGCGCTATAAAGTGCCGCCGCGCCGTCGTGTTTATTTTATTATTAGATCGCGGTATTCCAGTCACCGTGATCAATCGGTGTCTCGATTTTGACGAAATATTTAATGAGGCGAGGGAGTTAAAATTCTCGTAGTCGCGAATCAAGCGCGAATTGAAGTTCATTATAAAATCTGGATACCATCGTTGTTCTTGATATAGATTCGAGAAACGATGCACACGGGCCACACAATTATATCTGACCGAATTAATTACACGGCTTTAATTATAGAATGCACGCGAGCGAGCGAATGAACGAGCGACACGTTAAGCGTCGGCGTTGAAATCCAATTTCCCGCATATTCGCGTACTTGGCCGCCCCGCGGACATCAATTTTGGGACGCCCCTTGTGCCGGCGGAGGATGCGCGAGCCTAAACCCACGTCGTCTTAATTAAATTGAAGGAAAAGGCGGTTAGAGCATACACGACTATAAACTAAATTCCCGGTCGTCCCCGCTCGGAAAGTCGACACCTGGCAAAATTTCCTCTGGCCGGTAATGACTCGTAATTACAGGGTAGAGCGTAGAAAAATGATTGCCGTGGAGAGAAAGCTCGCTCCGTGCCATCGATCCGACAGACAAGCCCTCCTCTCCGCTCCCTGCGCACTTCTAATCTCTATTAAGCTCCGCTCGCGAGGGAACTTTCGGGATAAAGTTTCGCGCAACTTTTATTTCGGAAAAGTTACGAGGCAGGTAGTCGTTCTGATTTAACGATTAAACCTCGCTAGGGGACACTCGTGCCGCGTATTAACGGAAACGAGTGGACGCGTGTAATGTAACGTCGCTTTTTCTCGGACCACGCTTCCCCGTTTCGATATCTTTACTGATTATCTTCTAACGACATTCTCTTACGACAGATCGGAATACGCGTGCTGAATTAACGCAACAGTATAATGAATTCCTTTCGAGAGCGCACAGTGACCTCGCGCAACCGCTAGCAGGTCCAACGTTATCCACTGCGAACTGCGAGACAGGTATAAAGGCGGAAATGCAGTTGCACGCGACGGATATAACGATGCGCTTGCTCGCTCTCAGAGGGTATTTTATTTTTACAACGCTGCTCGTACTAACGTGTGTATGCGCGCGCACGCGCTTGATACCGTACATAACGCGATTACCGCTGCCACTTAATTATATCATACAGATAAATTTTACAGCGAGGTGAGTCTGGGCGGAAGACACTTTGCGAGCGATGATTTCTATTTTAACGACGTTGAATTTTCCATTACAGAAAATCCCTCTCACCGATTTCGTTATCAAGCATGCTCTCTCTCCCTGCATGCTTGCTGAATATAATAATCACACGGCTGCTCGAGCGCGAGAGATATGAGCGCAAATATTTATTACGCGCCCGACTTGCGCTCGGCTGTTGATAACGATCACCCCCCCATTGTTCGCCGTTCACCTCAAAGAGATAACTTGACTATTCTATTGAACGGAATACGAATTTTAAATGCTCAAATTTTTAATTTATTCATTTCTTATTACTTTTCCGATAACGTCGCCAATATATTAATGTATTAAAAAATTTTCTCACAAATAGCTTAGTGCGTCTCGCAACTTATGGAGACTCTCATATTCCTACGAAGGATTAAACACGTTAATCGCTTTACACAATGTTACGTGTCCTATATTTTATATACAAGGAATTTTCAAGCCATACCCACGTCACCGTTATTTCGAGATTCGACCACAGAAACGATTTGTACTCACACACCTTTTATTGGATCGTTATTTGCGCGAGATTACAATGCCGCACGAACAAGCGTTCGTCGTATCCCGCGGGCACAGCGGATGTCGCCATTTGTTCGAGACGTCATTTTTCAAGAACGTACCATTTCTGGAATTTATATTCTTCATCGGTGACACGCGCGGGCGAGTCAGCCTATCGCTTTTCTCATTCCTCCGACTGCTCTCGTGACTGCGACGAGAATTTAAGACTGCATATCACATTGTTCATAACGACAGATTCGGATATTTCGATCTTTCCATCTCGCAAACATAAATTTCCTGAAAATTCCCGTGTTTACTGTGCGTGGAGCATTATTACAAAGCATCGACAATGCTTGATATTTTCTCTGCGTCACAATGTAACAAATATACAATATACGTGCAATAATATACGTATCGAAATAAATCAATATTGGAAATAAATAAAATATATCGGAATATAACTCTAATCTCACGAGTTTCACGAGTAAATTTTTCTCCGAAATCGCTTTTAGCCGAAGAGAATTCTGTTTTATATTTATAAATGAATAAGACATAAATTAATTCTATAACATATACATAATACAAATATATAAATAGATATATAAACAGACAAATAACTTGTACATTTACAAATAAATTTTCTTTCAGACAGTAAGCACTAGGACGAACGGTAGGATAAAGGAAAGAAGAGCATTTTGAATGTTAATATAGAATAGAGCGAAATGCATAAGAGCACACATGACCGCGTATGACGAAAAGTGAGGGAAGCCCCCGATGCAATGACCAATGCATTGCAGTTCGTAAAAGTGGCGATAAATCATTCCGGCTGTAGGTGAATCGCGGGATCTTGGAGCAAAGTGGGTCGAGTTTCGAAAGGGTGCTCTCCTCCCGATTTGACACTGCCGGAGGTAGGTACGGATATTTAGTCCCCGGCTGTGCAGTGGAAACTATTCGCGGCCCGTATTTCGAGAGGGAGAGAATAATTTGGGTCACGAGTCTGGCACAATGGCCGATCGTAGAGTACCAAAGCGTGAAATTCAATTGAACGGGTAAATTCAGAAAAGACAACGGACCCGTCGTTGCCGATACCGATCGAGACGCCTCGCCGCGCGTTCTTCGTTCTTCGTTGCATTCGAACGTTGCGCAAATGCATTTCGTTGAATGCGATATACGCGCAGCGAACGGTACTCGCATCCGCAAATTTGAATCGAATCGTGCAAGAAGAGATACAATCCTTACCTATACGAAAGAAATCAAATTTTAATTCAGAGAAAGCAAAAAGAAACCTTGATACTAATTAAAGCAATTGAAAACAATTTTAGTTTAAATTTACGATAAAAAGGCAGAGAAACTTGGAAATAACAAATTAAAATGGAAAAATCTTAATCATAAATATATGTTAAAACTGGTGGTTTAAACTGACCTAAGTCAAATGAGCTCTGTTGCATTTACAATTGCATTGGAGTAAGTCCATTTCTGAAATTTTTCGTAAAATCGAGACGATTTATGGGGCGATTTATCTCTATTATCGTGGCAATCGCGAACGCTCAAATCGCAATCGAGTGTACTATTACATCCTCTATCTTATGTCCTTTTATGTCCGAATGAAACCGCTAATATCACGCACTTTAATAAGAATTAACGCGATAAACGCGCGTAACTAATAAACCACTCGACGATGACCCACTTGAAAATCGATATAGAGCCAAAAGCGTCCTCGTCGCCGTCTCCGACGATCGATAGGAATACGCGCGGATATATACGTGCGAGGGTTAAATCGCAGGAACAGTATAAACGGCGATAGGAACCGCGGTGAGGTATTCCCAGCTGGGTTGCGTGACTACGCATAATAATCGGGCATAGCCACGCGTTCGTTCGTTCGTTCCTATCGACATCTCGAGAGCGTGCAATGTGTGTAATACGCGCAAGCATAATGTTCGCCAAGCTTGCTCTGCTTTATCTCTCTCTCTCTCTCTCTCTCTCTCCCTCTCCCGTCCGGTCCAAGTTTCCTTCATTAAAATAGTCAGTCAATGCTCTAAGGTGCATAAAGCGTATATAAAGCGAGTAATTATTCGGTGGACCGAGTGGCATATATGCATACGCGCGTGCACGTGTATACGTAATACCTAGCCGGGCGTACTGCCGCCGCGCACGGGCATCTGTGCCCGTCTTTCCTCATAGAATAATGCGCATATTAATGCAGTAGGGTATAAATTAGTTGAGATCTGGCTAGACGAGCCGGAGCAACACACGTACACACTGAAACGAAAAGCATCTACCTCAGCGCACATACGAGTCTCTCGCGTGCCCGCGTCTCTTCCTCACCCTCTCACTCTCTCTCTCTCGCTCTCATTCTCGCGCGCGCAATACCGAGCATATGTGTACTTATAAACGTGACAAGTAGGACAATGAAACCTGCACGCGTTCTACGTGTTTCCTGGCAACCTCTGCTCTTGATTTATCTAACACTGTTGCGACACCCCGAAGTCGCGCCCGAAAGCATCCCCTTTTACGCTCTATAAACGAGACAGAAACGGTGGATTTAACAGGTGCAAAACGCGCGTGTCACAAAATACGCGACAAGTAAAATCGCTATTTTGTAACGCGCGCTATTCTTTAAGTCATATCACGGCGAATCATGAAAAGATGGATAAAAGTTTCTTCCTCAAGACAAAAGTAATTTTCACACACTTAAAAAATATTGTCAGAATTTATAACACGAAAGTTTAGTAAGTTTACTTTATCAAAAATCGAATGCGCGTAACGCGCTTTTTTTTGCATCCTGCAATCCTGCATTTTTATGAGGAAACGAAAAACGGCAGCTTCAATTTTTGGCATTTATTGTCGAAAGAAAGGCTACTAAATTCCGATATAATCGGATGATCCGTTTTTGGGTGATCGTGTTCACGGAATTACCGACTCACCGGGACAAAACGCCTGCGCGGATATCATCCCAAAAATGGTGGAATCATGTTTGAGGATTAAAACATGTAAATCCATCAAGGTCTCAAAGTTCAATTTTCAACCGATCCCCATTCAATGTGCCGCGCTTCGTATAAACTATAAACGAAAGTATAGATCAATTTTTCAATGCGCCACACGGAACATACTAAATCTCGAAACTGCGACGACGCGGATAGAATGCAGCTGAATGAGATAATATTGTATATCTGGTTGCGCCTATACTGACAATGAATGACGATCGCTCGCGACTATTTTATATGCGAACTGTGCCGCACAAGCATGCGAAGCCGGTCATTTTGATTGGTTACTCTACTCTACGTGCAGTCTCAGTCATTTTCTCAGCAAACAAAGATATCAAGTTCCACACGCAAGTATTTTTACCGCATTTGCGTGCGATTTCAATACGCGACAAAATACACGACAACGATGTTCACTATTGCATATTTACTCGACTATATCTCTTTGATGTTTTTTTAACGGTAAAGCTTATATTTTAGCCTGGGACTGCGAAGCAAATTGGCAAAGCTAATGCCGGGACGGAGAGATCGATCCAGTAAAAGTAATTTAGTGGCCGGTCCCACTTTAAAAGTACTATTGAACTCGAAACCGATCGACTTGGTTACTTCAGAATAGTTCGCAAATACGAATTAAATGTGCCGGAACGTAAACATGCGAATCTTCAAAACCCAAGTCGAAATCAAACATGGTAAGATAAATTAATGCAACACATATTCTCGTTATCGTTTTATATTCTACGTAATACTTCCTATAATATAATATCATTTAAATATTAATTTAGCACACAGACGCCAGATAAACTACAAAAACAGTAAGCGTTACTTACAATTAATGCAGTTTCGAAAGATCAGTTTTTCGAACGAAATGAGATCGCAGAATTATCGACGAGTTCCAATAATTATCACTCCAGGCAATTATACGGAGCATAGCTGTTAATTGTTTGGTTATTCTATATCGATATAATAGGCTGAGCATTAATAATTCTATTTGCTTAATCAACCATGACATCAAGAAGTATTTGTGTCGATGATTATGGATCGCGTATTGCACTAGGATTATAACAGACCACATGTCGAAGAACTAATTGATTAATTGCGCGAATAAATCATTTCGCATTGTCGCGGTAAACAGCAATCTATTAATTTTATATATGTATACACACACATATGTGTGTACGTGTGTATGGCCTTATTATCAAAAAATCAAGTACAAATATTAGATTTTATTATTAGAAATAATATAAAACGGAAAATATTTTTTATCGGTAATCTCTTTAGTATTCGTGTTACGTTTCTCTGTAACAATACAAGTGCAATAAGCTAAAATAAATCATTTCTATTAATTAATATTTAATATTTTAATTTTTTCTGTAATACTGTTTTCGGACGACACAGCACGGCTTCCGATAGGTTGAAAATTTTGTCTATTGCTATTTGCTATCGCTATCGTTTAGCACTGTGCAAAGGGCTTTAACTTGACTCGCGACTCTCGTGTCGTGTCGCGCGACTTCAGAATAAAGTTGCCGTCGTTTTCGGAGCACGAATGAAAGATAGCGGATCCTAAATCGAGTGACGCCGCGACGTGTTTAATTAACGATCACAATTTATTAACGTTTAACTTCGTATTTAATCGTGTTTTGATATGTGATCGTAGGGGATAGACACAGTGCTCTAATTAATAACTTAATACTGATGCTAATTTATGACATTATAATAATTTGACGCGTGCTCTTTAAAGAAAACATTTTAATATTTAACATGTCTGAAAAATTACATAGCTATGATAATTGTGTCCATTACGTAAGAAAAATAGTCTTACAAGAAGATATGGTTTGGGGAATTCGTTCGAAGAATGAAGCGGAGACTTTCGCAATAGAGCTTCATGGTGCAGGACTAAGTCAATTTAATCAAGTAATGCACCTAGTACACGGTGCAGCTTGAATAGACCTCCAGAAAGACATTAATGGACCGCGATCTTTATAATCTTCGTTTAAGCTATCTACTTCGATAAATATATCAGATAAGTATGGATTTTCCGCCACAATGTAGGGACAGCGAACTTTTAAACTACTTTCTCGAAGAATGACAAATCGATTTATTTTGATATTAAGTGAAGCGTTACGTCGCGTGCGATATTAAAAAATTATGAGAGCCATTTTATAATCGTTATCTTTTTGGTGACACGATTGATTATAAAATGGCGCAAGAAAATATTTATATATACTTCAAATTTATCTCGAGAAATTTATATATTATATATATATAAGTATATATATATAAATTCTTGAAATCTCTTTCCCAAGAAACTCGGACACGTTACATAAATATGATAACGTAAATTTTCCATGATTCGTGAGCTAAATAAACATATTTGTCTGTGTACACGATCTTCTTGGCTGCGCTAGATAATATGAAGCATTAAAACGTCCCACGACTGCGCGTCACTGTGGGAATAAAAGTTTCCTTTGCGAGCTTATCGTACGCGGCATTTTTCAATGTCCTATTTGCCAGCGACGAGAGGGAACGGATAAAAAACCGCTGCACGTAGTGAATTTGATATAATACCCCGCGCAAATGAACTTTTCTATCGACTAATTACAAGCGCAGGAAATTCGCGTAAACGGCCCAACCCAGAACGAAATAATTAAAATTAACGAGCCAATTTTTGCGCCCGTAATACCAGGGCACGCCGAGCTGAGCGCGGCGCGTTTGATTAAAACCGAACGATTAGATGAACGGGGTCACATTTCCGTGACCTTATCAGTTACCTTAAATTGGCCCATTCGCGTCTAATTAAGCTGTTGGTAAGTTTCATGATGAAAGTGCCGTAATCGCAGCAAAATTATTGCCGTACATTCAACGTGATCTTCGCTAAAATCGTTTGTTTCAAATACGAAGACGTTCAAACCTCTCTCGGGAGCGCATATCCGCTTCCTATGTACGAGTGCAATGTATTTATATATATACAATGAGCCATCATACGCGCGATACATAGGCTAAATCATATTTGATAAAAAAATTGGAGGGTATCATATGTATATATCTCTCTCAATAAACGTCTCACTAACAGTCGCGTAATAATTTGATATCATGAATAACGCTGTATGTATGACCACAAAACTGATTACACTCCTATTAACTGCCGATATCGATTCCACGTATATACTATTGTATCTATATAATATACGCGTATACAGCTAATACCGTCCTCATGGCTGCGTCGCAAATATGCTTTTAATATTTGCGATACATACGAGAAAATAAATTGATTTAAAAGCTTTCGAAGATAATTCCTTTATCGATTTCAACATATTGCGATATCATTCTACAGCTGTGTCTCTATACCAAGCAAAACCGACCAAATGTTTGGTTTCCAAATTGCATTTTATTGTCTTATCACGCAACATATGATTATGTTTGTTGATATTTCTATTTAAAAAAAAATTGCAATAACTATAAATGGGAAACAGAACCGAGTAAATTCAAGATGATCAAACGATAATCAATAAGCAAAATGAGTTTTATAATTCAATATAAAATAAGACCACACAACCAATGCTTCCAAATTATTTAAAGTCGATTAACCTAACGCGACAAATCCATGTTGTAATAAAATGTTATAATTTTATACGAATAGTTTGTATTTCTTAAAAAACCAAAATATAACTAATTAGCCGCACTTTATCTTGATAGTGCGCAGATCATTAAAAATCTTGCAGACTTTTACTAAAAAATAGAAATTTTTTCTTCGTTTCAAATACAAATAAAATAAACATTACGTAGGAAAAGAGTTCGTTTAAGTTCGAAAATGAGCGCGCTATTTAATACAGCGTGCGTAAGAAAAACTAATTATCCGGTTCGCTCGGCACAGTTTCTGTGTAATTACACGCCCGATAAAAAAACCTTCAAGACGGTGCCTTCGAATTGTCACACAAGTATCATTAATGCCTCATTCTGCTCGGGAATGCCGCTCAAATTCTTCGGATCATCTAAGTGTCGTTAATGCTCGCCGTATTCGCGAATGACATTACGCTAGAGTAAGTACCATCCGTCGCGAGAGACGCGCTGCATTGTTACACCGAAAGATAAACACCATGGGTTGAATTCCATTTCACTCGGTAATTACTATTCTGTTTATTCTACTGCGAAGTTATGCGACCGATTCTCGAACACGCATACGGTCGATTGACGAGGTATCGGTAAGTGTTTAACAACGAATAGACCCTGGTTGTCATTTGCCTAAATTATCGTAAAAGCTAGAAATATTCGAGAGATTTAACCAAGCTATTGTCCGCTAATGTATAATCGATTTTTCCTTAATTCAAGCTAGCACGTAAGATATCTTTTTCTCGAAGAATGAAAAATTATGTTATATTATTATTGCTGATATTAATGAATATCAGCAATTATTTTAGATAAAAGTGCGCTTAACATTTCTTATTCATTTTATAAGAAAAAATTTCTCTTAAAATTATGTTTTTTACTAAAAATTTCTCAATTGTATGTATCTGTGCAATCCTCGCTTTTCACAAGGCCCAGCGTAAGTATTTGATGTAAAATGTAAAACAATTTCATATAGCAATGAGCAACTCGAAAGAGCGATGTTTTTCGTATACTTAGTCATTTCTATAAAATCGCCGAGTTAAAAGGAATCTTTATAGATATCTGATGTACCGAAAGAACACATCGCTTTAAGGATTGAACATGCTTGTTAATACTGCAGAACTACTCACAGTGACGAGGATAAAAAACGAAGAACTTTTATTAACCTGCGACGTTTAACATTACGTTTCCATTTCATGTATCGGTATAATGAAGAGTAAATTCAGAATTCTTTCATACTACTGTGCTGAAAATTGCGCGAAGAAGTAAGAGACTTGCGGTCGTTTGCGAAAGAACCGACGGCCGTTTCGTTACGATAATAAAAATTGGATTACAAGTTTCTCAATCTTCTCCGTACTACTTTTTTCATATGCAAGTGAATTTTCGTGAATATTCCGACGATGATGTACCTAAAAACGACACCATAAAACTCGTCGGCTTAAATTCTGAATATAATTTCAGGAAAAATATGTTCCGCAGTACGGTAAGATCTGTACGAAAGTAATAAAAAATTTTTAGAGTTCAAGTCCTCAAAAGCGACGATTTTACGAGGTTGTAATCGTTAAATATAATTACACAGTTTCATTTAAATTTTTTAAATAATAGTAATTATTGTGTTTTTTTTTTTCGTTTTCTTAATTTTAAGAAATACATTAATTAAATAATATAAATATAAATTATATAATGGTCTGACTTTATATAATATATGTTATGGTCAAAGCCCGTAACGCAGGCAATCCTAGGATTGACTAATCAATTCTGGCAAACGGCCAAGCGTCTTGGTCAAAGTTTTGTATATGATATGTGTGTGTATAAACAATACACAAATAGGCGGAGTCCCTCCCCCGCATAAAAAAACTAATCTAACTCCCAGCCTATTCCTAAAAACTGCTTTAATCAAGACGCTTCATGGACATTCCGCAGAATTTATCAGTCGTGTTTCGGGCTTTGACCACACATATACATATATCATTCAAACTTGACTTAAAAGAAAATAATAAATCTAATATGTGGACGTGCTTGATCTATTTTTTATAAAGATTTCTGAATACAAACATATTCTTATCTTAAGTCTACGAAATATCTTAAATCTTCCACTTTCTCTACAATGATAAAGTAAGCGAGTGTGATATATTACGCCTGACGCACGCGGTAACCACGTAAACTCATCTGTAAGCCGTTCGCGATCTTATCCGTACGGCCAGGCTCGGATGAAAATTCCGTGATAACATTTTGTACAGCTGCATTGTTAATCAAAGGAAACATCGATTAATTAACGTTTCTCGCGGAGGTTTGGCAAGAAAAAGAGGAACGACCGCGCTAACGTCAACTTGCGCGATAAACGAGACGAGCAAAGGGGCTGACAAAAATAAGACAAACTCCTCACTTAGAGGGAAAGGCACGAGGGAAAGTGCCGTCGAATTACAGTCAATTCATCTTCGGGCGCAAACGTAATAAAATGTGATTGTCCTGTGGGAAAAAAAACGTGCACTATTACGATTCAGCTCAACGTTTCTTTTTATATATATACTGTCGAAACATCTCGATACTCTATATAAATGTTCACGCTATTTACAGATGGTGTAAGGTACAAAAACAGACGATAAATGGCTGCGTTCAGCATAGAGAAAATTGCTCGGAAAATTGCTTTGCAAATATCGCAAAATTCGTGAATTTGAGTGGGATATACTCTTAGCTTAGTCAAAATTAAAAGTATACAAGCCAATAATCGAAAAATGATAGTAATAATACACGTCACAAAAAATCTCAAAATTATATGTAAGAAAAATAAGAAATAATGCCTTTGCATCAAATAACTTGTAATTTTTTATTCTATAATTATCGATTTGACAAACTTATTTAAATACAGTTCCTTTTAGCCTTCCTTATAAAATCATTATCGCTGAAGGCAAATTTAGTTGGTTCGAGTTAGCCCATATAGGAATCTACGTATTGGAATTTACGCGAATTCCGAACGATAATTTCGACGGAACGATAATGCATAGCAGATAGATTACAGCCGATTACGATCACTTGAAAATTAGCGCAAACGCGAAGCGATAAATCGGCTCTTCCGAGCGCATCATTTCTTCATCAAACGTGCGCGTTAGGAACTTGTCGATAGTCCTCCATGAACTACATCGACCAAGCGCGATTGTCTTGGTGAACGGCTTGCCTTCACCATTGACATCTGGTATCCAGAGCATCGTCATTATCGCTAAAAAGACGAACATTCCTCGCCACGCAATACTCTACCTACCGGCGTGCTATGTAATAAAGGGATTCCTTCGGCTGACTGGAACGCAGTTGTGGGTGTCATTTCTATTTTCAAATTAGTCCTGTTCGTCTCTACGCGATAGGCGATATAGCGGAAGAATGTGCGACCCGTTCTAAGTCACGGATGAGAAGGACGATCACAAGACGGACTTGAATTTATTATAGACCTTTATGCAGCAGACGCTACCGCGCCATTGAACAAAAAGAAAACGAGCTTCTCGCGTAGAATCTATATTTCATGTAGAATTAATCGTCGCTTATCCTACGTGCAATAATTAATTATACAGGATATATCGAGTAAAAAATATTTATTCCCTAAACTATTTTTTGGAAAATGTAGAACGCTTCGTGTAATTAATTTTTACACATGTGACAAACATCGATCACCTGTGTATAAAATATAGATGCCACGTGAAAAATAGTAAAGCTATTAATTATTTGCATTTTTTTCCGGAATATTAATCATTAAATTTTTTAGTAGTAAAAGAAATTTTGTGCGTTCTATAATAAATATATACTATTCTATCTTCAAACATTACGCGACAGCGACGTAATGGTACCTATAGCAATATTTTATTGCAGATATCGATAATCGGCGATAAAACATCGGTTATTATATCAAACATCCTTACAATCTGATTAATTTTGAATTGTGTTTATATACTATTCACGGACTGTCGCATTGTAATTTCATTCCTGAGCAATTAATACACCGATCGTAACCGATGCACGTAATGGGTCCATCGTTCGTGCAGATTGACAAACGGAGAGCAAATAGGAATAGCGATGCCGATATTTGCGTACAGCCACGGTGTAAATAACGCGTATCAAAGGACATGCATATGAGCATATAACGCTGTCGAAGGCCTGTTTGCCCTGCCAAATTTAACAAGACTTATGATAAATAGACTTGATCTAGACAACTTAGCTTAATTCGTCTAGATACATATATAACCTTATTTATCAATATATGATTTCTCGAGTAAATAGTTAAATCGCGTTCCATAATTAATCAATTCAAATTTATCACATTAACTTAATTTATATTAATGCAAGATGACGTGACATGAAAAAGATAAAAGTGATGGATATCGTGTATGTATATCGACGTTAAATCATGACTATCATCAGGTAGCATCAATTCCTACGAATTGCCGTGATCGAGCTGTCGATCGGACCGATCCGATCGTAGGATAAAATTCTCGCTATGTTATGGCGCGGTAACGCGCGCGTTTTATTATTTTAACCGGGAAATAAGTCATAGATGCACCATGGAATCCGAGTGCCAATGTGCCATAGAAGCGCGTCGAGCCGTACAGTTTTTTATGCATTCTAACGACGGCACAGGCATAGCACGCGGTGAATTACGCGAGCTGCAAAATCGCCCTCCCGCTCTCGGGGATGTTCCACGAATCCCTCGATAATTTATCGATTAAGTCGTGCGTGGAATACGAATCCCCGGTGCCTCCGGGCCCGTCGCGGATTAAAGCGCGCGCGGTGCATTTGTCAAATTGTCATTAGTCATTGTCAAAAAATATCGCGAACAACCCCCTCCCAGATATAGTAGGCTTTTTTTATTTTCGGCGAGTATTGTAGAAAATCGACTCGTTCCCAAAAAGATTCAACTTCCCGATTTCCGACATGCCATCCGTAACAATTCCTCCTGCCAAAAAGATTTATACGTATAGCTTAATACATTTGCCTTTTACTAATTATATATATTCATTCGAGCCGCGATATTTTTTCATTAAAGCATGAGATCGGTTAAGTTCTTCAGAAAAATGTATTAAATGCAAAAGAAAAAGTAAAAATGTCGCGACTCTCAAAAGGATAGTCACACCATTATGCACGCGTGAGATCCTGAATAATGACTTGTCGCGCGTCGAAAGTCGGCACGCTCGTCGTCGCCCATGTACGAAAGGTTAACGGCGTGTAAATTTCACTTGACGTTCTACAGTCGTTGGATTTCGTTAAGCGCAGAAGGGTCAACGAATGACTGCTGTTAAGTTTAGTGGCACGTTAGACACTGAAATCGCAGTCATACATACAGAACGTACCTACTCGTGGATTTCTCGTTACTGCCTTTTGTCTGCCTTTCGAATTTTTCAACGATTTAAAAATTGTTTCGGGAAAAACTATATGCTTGGAATAAAACAAGCGGCATTCTTCTTGATTTAGCCTCTAATCTTTGTGACGATATAGCTACGATACAAGTATAGGTACATCCCCGTAACTGAGCACGTTCAATGTATACATAAAATCCGACTTAATACTATGACATACTCGCCATAGTGCGCACAAAAGAGCCTACTAAGATTGAGTTAGCTGACCTTAACGAATGAATATCTAATATGAATAGGTATAATGAATGTCATTTCGCATCATATGCTCGCGAGTCGCGAGCCACAGTAATTTTATATATTAAAGAAACGGCAAAGCTGCATACATCAAATAAGTATATATAAAAAAAGTAAAAAATAATAATGTAATAATAAATACATAAAGCGTTGTGAGAAATTTAGATGATTAGATTTTTGAATAAAACATAAAATATATCGCGCGCGCGCAAAGGACGAATTAAAGTTCATCAACCAACGTGTGTCAACGCGTTTATCAATAACAGATGGGATCGAACATGAAAGCATTAATAATTCGAACTTTAATTGCTAATTATCTGCTATGTAATAGTACGTTCATTAATATTTTAATACGTTAATCGTTAATTATATATAGCGTGTTTCCAAAAACCTCTGTTATATAAAGACGAGCGTGACTGTCGTCGCACGGCAGCTAGGAATTCACCGTAAATTACCGGGGCCGGATAACCGTCGGATTAAGATCGTAGGCACGGAACTTACCCCGACGTACATATTTTGACAAGGGCAGCAAGGGTTAAGACCCAGATTTAGCTCGTCTATGTAGACATAGTCCCACGGTCGTCAACATAGTCGATATCAGACTGGGGAGCTTTCTCGGGGGAGACTTTCCTGCTCTTTATTTCAAGTCAAACACGAAGAAAAACGGACGTTCCGGAGAGATGGTATCGTAATACTACGTTATTCAATACCTACGTTAGGTTTAACGAGAGCGTACAAAACGTAGCGTGGAAAAAAAGCTCAGTGGACACGTTATATCTCTCTTAATCTTACAATATTGATTTTTTAAATAAAATTTTTAACATTTTTCTTTACGAAAATTATATCAATATTTATTATTTTTAAGTTTTTCGAAAAACAAATACGTCGCAGTCTATTTCCTAAAATTTACAGCAAGGTTAAAAAGCTCTCCGGCAAAATATGAATAACGTACTTTATTTATTTATCTATTTATTTGTTTGTTTATTTATTTACTTATTTATTAATTATAAAATTGAGTTATAAAAATGTACGTGAATGTCAGTTTCATTAAACACTTTTTATCTGAATATGGAATTTAATCTGGAACTATATCAGAGATACGGTATAAAATATATGTAGGTACATAAAACAATACGATACGTATATACGTAGAATAAAAAATCTGCATTTTTAACTAAAAATATTAAAGACTGCTCGAAAATGCGACGTTTATTTTTTCATCCTTCGCATCTCGTTTCTTTAGCAACACATTCGCATAATGATTTGAGAATCACGAAACTACGTCAAAGAGATTCAGAGATTTTATTCATCGAACGAGATCGCACGTGGATCGCCTAATGAGCACGCTAACAAACAACCACCGCGTTGTTACGTCACGGGGAAAGAAGCAACGCAAAATGCGCGGGAATCCTTCAACGGGGTAGGAACGGAAAGCGGGTAAGAGACGACTAAAGATAATGTACCCCTGCATACAGATGACGTTATTAAACGGAAATCTGCAGATGGAGCGAACGCATAAAGCACTGTCTACCGCGTCGTTGTCTGATTAGGCATGCAACGTTTCCCACCTCCTACTTGCCCTCACCTCCTCCCTTTTCTTCTCCGCGAGATACTGGGGCTTTCTCTCCCTCTCCCCCTCTCTCTTCCTCTCTCGTTACGGACACACGGCACGCCGCGCCACGCCGCGCCGCGCCGCCCCCCTAACGTTCGTAAAACGATAACGGCGATTTTAACACCGCGTACAATGCAGCATTGAGCGGCAATGCAGTTCGTTGGTTCGTTCGCGGTAACGAATCCGAGCGAGCGTGCTTTTCTCGACGTCCCGCGTCCCGGAAATCCGACCGCGAAATCTAACCCTTTAGCTGCGGCTCTCTCTCGCGTGAAAATGCTTCTGTCACGTAATCGATAAGTAAGATGCAAGTGCATCGCATCAAAATACAAATTTCCATATTTTTCCGAATAATTTTTTTTACATTAGCAACATTACTCACAGGGTGATGTCTTCTTCCGCCAAGGCAATATAGTGAACGTCATCTCCTGCCGTATACCATCGAGAGAAATGCACGCCTTCCTTCCTTCCCTTCCTTGTACGGAGACACAAGTACAGACTACGGAGCTCGCCGGAAATTCCAAGTTCGTCACGAGTCACGATGAGCTCCGTGCGACACTTTCATCCGACACTTTCCGAATCGCGCGCGATTGGTTTTTAGCGAATAACAACGCTAAAACCTGTCACAGTTGCGTCGTCACGACATTTTCCCTCACACGAAAGAACGACGAGAAGTTGAAAAAGTTCGAGGTCCATTCCAATAACTCCAACGAACATGGCGCCTGCGCCGACGAGAGACACTTGTGACGAAGCCCGGCATCCCCGGCATCGGTATAGGGATTACGATCGCGAAAACGCGGTCAGTACCGCGTGTACGCGCTACGTGATACGACAAGACGATCGCCCGGCACTTTATTCGGCAATCCCGACGTTCACTCGCACGCAGAAACTCACGGCCGTCGCGCAAAAAGCGTAAACAATACGGAGCAACGTTGCTCCGCCCGCGCCGCGACCGGCTATATACCGTCTGACCGTGACCTACGCGGCGGCGCGGCGCGCGGGCCGCGGTGGCGCGACGCGCGAAACGAACTAAGATGGCGGACATACGCGTAGCATACTTCATGCTACCCCCTTTATAGGGAAATGATTAGTCGACTCCTTTGAGATATCGATTTGATATCGATGCGTCGATCGTTGTCGAATACCGCTATTACCGCTTTTGGCATTTTTCTCATCTTTAACCTCACGTGCTCTTACACGTTAATTGAAAATTGAACACGTGTGAATATTTCTATTATAGATTTCTATTGTCCTTTGGGTCACCCCCCCTTTCCCGCAACGTCTACATCGAATACACAGTACATACGTATATTACTGTGCTTTTCGATCTCGCATCACGTCGATATAGAACTGGCCGCGCGAGAGATAGATATACAATAGACGTCTTATAGAAATATTCATATACGTCCGCACGTAACATAAAAATAATTGACGAGGTCGAAAATGATAAAAATATTAACCAGAGGCGTCGACGTCGACCGTTCATCGACGCATCGACATAAAATCGACGTCGATGACTACGCAATCTAATCATTTCGAGCTGATGTAGCTATAAACGGTCGCGTTTCGAATATGATCAATACCTGAAATGCTTTTGCAACAGTCGCCTGGCAGTATTTTTGTGACTCCCGATACGCTATCGCGCGTAATTTATACGATACATGATATATCGCGGCGACAAAATAAGGCGAAATATGCGCTAAGGACAATTACGAAGATTACGACGCGACGCGCGCCGCACCGGTGACCGGTGTTCGTCTACTACGCGATGTCCGTGTGAGAAAGCGCGATTCATAGCGACGTGACGATAGTGACTGCCCACAGTACCCGAAGTGCCCGCGCTAGTCTGACAGATAGAACGGTCGCCGGAGCGCACTTTACACGACATTCCCGATATTCATTTATCCGCACGATTTATTCCTGTCGCGCGAAACGTAGAAAACGCGGAGCGATATCGCTTCGCTTCCGTTCCGAACTGCTCTGCGACTGCGAAGTGAAGCTGGCAACGCATTAAGATAAAATGGCGGCACATTATTAAAAGAGCATTATCGTGTAATCAAATCTTGGAATTAATAGCGAATCGATAATTGTAACATTTTATACTTTAATGTTCCAATCTAGTCAGAGCTCGCAGTTTTAGCGATTATTCCCGCGATTACTGGTGAATTTATAAATCTATTTATAAATTCTAATTTGCTTTTAATTGTATCTATATATATATTTATGTATTATAAATAATATTATACATACATATATTATAAATGTACAACCACGATCGCTTTACATAATTATAATTTTCCTAGGTTTTTCCTTTCCAATTCCTAATTCTACTCTATTTCGCAGGGAAACCAGCATTACGCGAGTGATAAAATAAGAAGAATGATGCGTTAACTCGATAAGCGACTTGTAATACGCGTTCAATAAAATTATTCTGTTGCCTTGCCATACTCGTAGACATCGTAAAACCTACAATCATCCTTCACGGAAGGGTGCATTCGACTGCGAAGAATGTCCGTTCCGCTCGCGGCATAATGTTGGTATGCAAGCGTGAAAAATTTAGTGGGCCAAGGGTGAGAAACACGCGGACGTTTGGAAATTTTTGGAGCGACATTCCTCGTCGGAATATGCCGGATAATAATTTCACCGGTCACGCGCGCATTCACGTACGTTATACACATATTCCGAGAGAGCGACTGACGGGGAAGAGTCTTCCAAGATTAACGATTCCGTAAAATTTCCAGCCAGATTCCACGCCGAGGAGGATGCTACCGGCGCGGCGCGGCGCGCGGCGCAGCGTTCAGTCGAGACCGGATATCGAGCGTTCTGTTTTATATTTTTCATGTATTTTCATTTAACGTTGCATCGACGAAATTTAGGTCGCGCGAAGCCGTTAAAGGCTGTAGGTCGATAAAATTTTAATAAATGCATGCTACGTCACGCCAGACTCGACGTACGGCTGAAACCCACAAAATTAAATCGTCCGCCTCCCGTGGAGACCGCTTCATTATGAACCGCGCAGCCCTCTCAAGAAGGATGTTTGCCCTTTCACTTCGTATACGTGGAATTAAAAAAAAAAGAGGGAAGCTGAGAAGAATAGACGAGAGCAGTATCGTCAACTTTGTCGGTGTGGTCCAATCTTAGAACATCACTGTCGACCATTAAGTTAGTCTTTACTTAGACGAGCTGTTTTTACTGCTTTCTTAACTCACTCGGGACTTCTCAAAATAACACGACGCAAAAATAATCTATTGCGCAAGTATATACATGTTTAAATCTGTCATCTTTCCTAACTAATAATGTTATACTTCTGAACAAGATAAAAATGATTAAACGTAAAATATACGATACGAATTACATATGTAACATCGTACAATAATCGCTCCCTATAACGACACGTGTGTCTGTTATGATACGCGTAAAACGTCCATTTCGTTTAATATCACGTTGCTTTTGTGCCTCGCAAATAAAATGATTTAAAATTACGATGTGTCATAAAATTTCACGATGTACGTTTATTTTAAAAGGAATATTAAATCCATATTGTTATCGCGCGCACGTCTATCGATTTTACAGAGAGGAGAGGCCGCTACATCAATCGCGATACTCGTCTGCTGGAAACTAATTTGTGACGGCAATTGAAAAGCAAAAGTGATAAGGATGGATGTAACGCGACGTGTTCGTTAGTATGTGCGGCAGCGGCGGTGGCGAACAATCTAAACCATACCATTCGACAGTTGTGAAACTGAAACACTGACATGCTCGGTAAATTGTTGAAGCGAAAACATAAACGCAGCCGAATGTATTATGCCTGCGTAAGAAGCACAATGTTGTTCTATATATGCGGACGCGCCGCAGGACCGCGATCAACATGCCGCAAACATCTGTACTGTAAGCGCAGAGATAGACGAACGCCAAAGCCGTAAGGGGGTCGTCAACTATGTACATAATTTCTAACTTCTGACTCTATCCGTTCTCAGTTTCTGCAACGGACGATCCGGACCGTCCGGAAGCGCCAAATCTCTCCGCGCCCAGCGCGCGGTCAACCCCAGATATATGTTCACTTGACGCGTGAATAGCATCGCGCATGGGAATAGTCTCATTTGTGTTTGTTTGTACGCTGCCTCATTATTAAAATGGATCGGCGGCAAAACAGAAAATTGCTCAAATAGCGATACGCCGCGGTGCCGTAAAATCAGGACGTGGCTATCGTATAGCTACAACGAAATATAGATTACCACGACCTCATTATTCCGTTATACCGTTATGCAATATAAAATCGAAATTGGAAGAGAATAATGCTTCTAAATCATTTAAATATTAATCTAATATGTAGATACAATTAGTGATTTGTTCGCTCGTATCTCTCTCTCTCTCTCTCTCTCTCTCTCTCTCTCTCTCTCTCTCTCTCTCTCTCTCTCTCTCTCTCTCTCTCTCTCTCTCTCTCTCTCTCTCTCTCTCTCTCTCTCTCTCTCTCTCTCTCCCTCTCCCTCTCTCTCTCCCCCCCCTCTCTAATTTTTCAATATTTACGAATTAACTTTAGAAGTGTCACGTTTAATTTAATTTAAATATTCATAATTCGATTATCTACGGAGGTAAATTTTGAATTTGTTTATCGACTACATGTATTACACAATCGATTGGCGATATCAATAACAAGATTGGACGATCGTTCGTTGTCATGACCGAGACAAGCTGATTTGGCTTCGACTCGATTCAACATTCAACCTCAATGTAACTTGGCTTCCTTTTCGGCAGAAACCCGTCAAAATTCTAAACCGTCTAAATTCCAAATGGGGTGGGGTTTGACAAGGACGCAGTGCCAGTGTAACGGCACTAACGGCAGCCATGGTATATCGACGCAAGTGCAGGAATGCGCTCCATCAAAGAAAGTCTTGCCAGCATGCCCTCCCATCATAACGGCTGCAGTGAAGTCCACTTGTGGAACAAGACGGATGTTCGTTTCTGTCATCATCCTGATCTTTTTGTTGGCCGCTATATACTGGGTATCCATGCGCCAGCAAGCGAGCCCCGGCGTACGTCGACCAATGACAATGAGAATTCAACCTCAAGCTTCACGAAATATCGCGCCGGGGCAAACCGAGGCTGCGGAAACGGCTGAAAGATGAAGTAACGTAACTAATAATTCTAATTCTCCTTCGGAAAGGACGTGCATGATAATTCTGTAAATCCAAGCTGGAAATTTATAACGAGAAAGATGCTCCACTCGTGCGCGCGTTACGATTCTTTTATTATAACAATGCACGTCCTTCAATGGAATAATAATTCTTTCAGCTTGGAATGCCTGTACATTAAGAAAGAGATAAAAATGGATACTTTACAAGTTTAGTCGTTATAATTATAACTTGAAAGACACTTTTTCAATAATAGTATCAACATATTCCTTTATATGGCTATTTCGGAATCTATAATTATTCTGGAATTATCCTAATAGAGATTTCAAGGAATGCATAACGCTAATTAATAGAATTAGTATTAATAGAAAGTATTATACTATAAAAATATTAATGGAAAGTAAAAATGGTGTACAAATAAAAAAATTATCAAACTAGGTAATCAGCATGAGAAAGAGAGAGCAAAGAAAAAGTAATCCGAAGTACAATGGACTTGCATTTCCAAGCAGCATATTGCATTTCATCGCCAGGCACTGATATTGTATATCGTAGTAGCAGCTGTGGTTGCACGATGCACGATGTGCATATGCCGCATAAAAACAACCAATCCTGCAAGTCTAATAAGCTATAAAAAACTGTTGAAATGAAGAAAAATAACAATAAAACTTTTATAATATTGTACATATTGCAACCTTAATTTATCGCCTTTAATTATAATTATACTAATAACGCTATTACGAAGCGATTACTTTGTATTTCCTAGAAATCGCGAAAAATCTGTCATTTTGAGTGCCGAAATAAAAAAGCGAGTATCAAACGGGTAATTCTGTAACTTTAAATTTATTTCTCTATAAATTTTAGATATATACATAGAGTACTGTGACATATCTATTTTCTTACATTGGTCACATTATTTATAAAATACAAGTACAACGATAAAAATAGACCTTTGAACTTAAACGTCTATAACATTTACTATATGTGCCAATGTATTTTATTCTGTGTATCCTGCTATCGTGAGTATGCACGATAAAGTCGTGATAAGATTTAATATATGGAATATCGCGAGAACTATAAAGCATCAACTGTAAAGCATAAACTGTAACAACGAGAGTAATTTTAATCGAAGCTACCTAAACGGTCGAGCGTATGCAACATCATCCCTGCTTCTCTGAGCACGCGATTTTCAATGGTGCCGTACGCAAACGGCATGTTAGCGATAATTTCTCGTTCCAAAAGTTCACGATCCACTTCCGGATACTCGTCTTTCACAGCATCTAAATAAATCCGCAAAATATTCCGACAAAATGCCTCGATCGTCGATAGATTATCGTCGCGGTCGTCGGGCAGATTTTGGAGGAGAATGTGACCGAAATCAATCGATGGTGAACAATACCTCATTGTGCTCCAATCGATCACTTTTACGTCACTCGGCTTCCCATTCTCGTACCTGAACAACAAGTTATTCCGCGTGAAATTACCATGGCAGATGGTCCAAAAATCGTTGAGCTCCAATTTGGTCGTTACGTCTCGCTTTTTTCTTATTTTCTCGGAGAGGTCTCCATCGACTGGCAATGCGGAATATAATGAAGTGTCCAAACTTCCAGGATTATCCTGTGCTTCAAATGATCTACAAGTGACATAAGATCGAAGATACATTGCATATTTTTCCAAGTAAATAATTGTTTTAATCAACGTTAATAATATGTTTGATATCAACATATTATTATATAACGTGTATATATAAAAATTCAAAATTCGACGTAAATATGTTTTTGCTTCGCATAATCAAGCTTTTAAAACAAAGACGTGATTGTTTCGTAACTTATTCTAACATGGAAACGTGCGTACACAAGTAGAAACCAAAGTTTACCTGATGTTGCCTGTCTGAGTGCTTGTATGAAAGTGCAACCAGTCCGCCGGTACAGACAGTTTCGCATAGAACTCCCTGAAAACGGGAAACCTACACGCCCTCAGCTTCAGTCCCTTGCCGTGAATCGTCGCCAAAGCTTTCATGCACAATTTCAGATGATCCTCGTCCAATTTATCATCTACTTGGGTGTAACCGCGCGCGGCCAGATCCTCCAACACGATAACAGGCCGATCGTATCGACCCAGGTCGGACAGGTAAC
Source organism: Temnothorax longispinosus (assembly GCF_030848805.1). Lineage (NCBI taxonomy): Eukaryota > Metazoa > Arthropoda > Insecta > Hymenoptera > Formicidae > Temnothorax > Temnothorax longispinosus. The sequence continues at coordinate 7,775,310 of NC_092363.1, read as the reverse complement.
ACTTCGGGATACCGTCCGTTCCGTAGTTGAGCGTCATCTTGCTGTAAAACATCTCCTCGTTCAGGAACGGGCTGGACGACAGAAGATTCACGTGCGGTTCAGGCAGCTTGATAATAAGAGGAAAGCTATGTGTCACGCCGGAAAACTTTACGCGCGCCGTCACCCGGTGTAACATGTTCTTGCGATTACTCTTCCGGTCGAAGTGCTCCACGTCGACGGAATCGAACTCGACGAACTCCCTGGATCCGGGCTCGCAGAAATAACGATCGTGGACCATCTCCGGTATCAATACTCGCCTTATGAAGTCGCAGTGCTCGCATACGCACTCCCCCGCGACTCCCGCTGGCTTCACCGACTTGGGCTTGGGCGACTTCGTGTGAGGATCGGGATCTGGGTCGGCCATAGCGAAAGGGAAAATAATATCGCTGTAATAAAACACGGCAGCAATTAAGGACACCGGTACTGCGAGAGCGCGCGCTTAAAGCCGGAAAGTCGAGAATTATGAGGATTTTTTTTTTGCGCGCGAGCCCGCTCGTTCTAATAACGTTGTCGCGACGAGTGCCGAGTGCCGCGTGCCGCGCGCGTTAATAATGTTTATCGTCACGAAGTGCAACGAGTCGGCGGGCGACGGAATAATTAAAAAACATTTTAAACCTCGAGAGTGAGTCAAAATGCAACATAGACGTTAACGTAAACGAGCATTTCCACCAATAATTAAATAGGTGGCATACATATAGCTCCCGTAATTATAAAGGTTATCCGAAGGTAATATGTATGATGAAAGACTTCACCAGTGGATTCTAAACTCGTTCGACGTATGTCCCCCAGCGCGTTCCTCGACTAACAAGTGGTCACTGTGTTCACGAGCTCCGTTCCTCCGTTACTCGTCCCAAATGACCCAAACAGATCTCCCCTCCGCGCATTCTTCATTTATCTTTTATCTGACCGATACCAGCATAACGGGTTGACACTGATCATCTGTACTTTGTAACGTTTCGTTTTCTAGCGAGCTATAATATAAGTTCCTAGGAAATCCAATAGCTCCTGCTCTCTCTATTATCGACAGTAAATAAATTTTTAATTGATTTATTAATTTACGTCAGCTACCAACTGTCACCTACTCTTATTCGCTTCTACCTCGGCTTCTACTGTTGATCTTAATTAATTGACTAGAAGAGAAAAACTCCAGAGCTAAATTTAGACAAGAAATGTCACATTAACGTGAATCTAATACCAAATGCTAAATGATGATGAAATATTCAGTTACTTATACGTTTCTTCTTTTCCTTTTCGATTTACTCGACTCGAACCGGTTTTATTGATTTTTAATGATGTCGCAAATAATTAAGTTTGCTCCACACCGAGACGTGACTAACCGTTTAGGAAACGTCGCCATCTCTTTAAGTACATTTTCATCGGCATTTAATCAGAGAAAAGGTATCGATCTTGAGAAAAGTGGAAGTAACTTTAAATTGCGTTATATAAAGATTATCGCCGTTAAAGAACGTACTCACTCTAATCAGATCTATATAATTAATTGGATTTATTTTAACCGGATGACGCGCCGTGAGTCTCTTGGACTTTAAATGCTGAGAGAATATAATTTTCTCTCGTCGTGTCATAACTTTGAAACTTTGAAGACAAAATGCCACAAATTGCCAAGTTTTCACAGCAAATGTACGTTTCCGATGCACCTGCAAGTTTTACAGATAATTGAATGGTTTATGTATATACATAAACATATATAAACTATATCGATAACATATTTATTTTGATGGATCGCTACAACTTCAAACCTTAACGAAAGAAACGACAAGCACCGAACATCTCGTGCTTAATCAATTACCACGTCAACATCTAAATTTTCAAGTGTAATTTTCCTAAATTGTGGGTGCGAGCTCATGCTGCGAACAGAATAATGCATTATTGATCACGAAGGAGGACAAACGGGCACGACAGCTGCAGCCGGGATCTCAATTCGTTAAAGCAAATCAATGATCTAGCCTCTGGTACCAATGATTAATTTGCCCTGTAACGCGGCCTCGATGTCACAGGTCACGCCCTGTCAGAACGTACCCGTGCAGACGAGTCAGTATAATTTTCCAACATGTCAACAACGGCAAACCAGCACTCAGCAGATGCAAACTGCAGCATGCGGTCCATGCTCCGGAACTTCTCAAGGTACAAAGCCGATCATGCCAATCAAACGCTGAATTACCTAATAATGTTATGTCCTGATTACGTAATTATTTTATGTCCTAAATCAAAGTTAAGTACTTTCTTAAAAAATATAATTTGGATAAAGCGACAAAGCTGCAGGAAGAGTTTAAATCGAAAATATTTTATTTTTAATAATCTAATTCTGTCTGTTGAATAAAGTACGTTCGTTTCCAGAGTTTCTCATTTTTTATCCGTTGTATTTTTACGTATGTATTAATAATAAAACTGAGAAGTTTATTTGTATATTTATTTGTTTGTTCGAAGTGGCATCAATTGAAAACGAAATAAACCTGTTTAAAAATTTAACAGCAGATGAGTTATATCCTTTCGCAGTTATATTAATAATAATATTTTAATAATAACAAAGCAATAATAAATTAATATTAATATTATCTGTGTTTTATTAAGTAAAAATAATTAAACAAATCTGTCTACAGTTTTTACGGTAAATATTCTCTTGTACGTGCATCGATAATATTTTCAAAATGGTAATTAATTAAATGAATAAATATTTGCTTTGTTTGTTTGTTTAAAATAATATTAATTAAAAACCTCATATATATGGAATATGAGCAGTTTAGCTAATTTTTAATAAAACACTTAACGATAATTTCATAATAAGAGACATGGACTTAAATGACTGATGTGTGATTGTTCCTTATTCTATTTCGATTTTTCTTATCTATCTAGGTGGACCCTTCACTCACGTTTGCCAGCCGGATACTTACATAGTGACGCATCAATGCGCGCCAGGTACATCGCAGCCAGTAACGAATCCATGTCATCCCATCTTTCAGAACCTACCGCCCACTCGTCCCGGCTGCGGCCAGCTGCCGCAGAATATTTTGGACCAGATTCGTGCGTGCGTTAACAACGCCGCGCCCATCTTCATTCTGCCCGGCAACTGCCAACCATCGTTGATATCCCAACAACAACAGCAGCAGCAGCAGCAGCCGTCCCTGCCTCCTTTGGCACCTCAAATCGCCTCCTCGCCTCCAGCGGCGTATCCACCACCGAGCGGATTAACTTACCCCGCCGCCTGTTATCCGCCACCGCCGCCGTTCTACCCCTATCCCATGCCTCTGCCGTTCTGCGATCCGTTTGTTCGCACCCGCGAGGCCACGCACCCGAGTTGCGGATGTTGCCGGAAAGGGGATGTTGACTCGACGGAGATCAGAAACGTCTTACGCGCCGGTTGTCGTTACGACGCTACCGATCCGGACGAGCATCGTTGCACGCCCACCATCGACGATACTATCTGCTCGAAAAGAAATTGTCCGTCCTCGTTACATCTCCAAGCACTGGCATCTCAATTTCTGTCGATGCAAGGAATTATACCGTGCGCCGCCACACGGCTGGTGTTACGTAAAGTGCCGGGCTCGAATGTGACCACCAGCATGGAAGACGTGATGGCGAGGGCGCAGAAGGCGATAAACGCCCTGACGAAAGATCAGCTGTTATCGGAGTCGAGGAACGCGCAGCAAGTGAACGCGCTGATCAACCTGCACATGACGGCCAATCCACCGCCCAACATCATCCCGATTCTCACGCTGGTGCAACTGAAGATGAATCTGCTGAAGGCGCAAGTCGAGGGACTCGTCAATCAAAAGATAATGGAGATTCAAGGGGTTGGAGTGGAGGTATTAACGTAATATTGTTGGAGAAATTTTAATACATTTATAATATATCTAGCGCGTACATGTTTTTAATTTTTATAATGTTTTTACTTTCTGTATCAAGGTGGAGACTGATCTCATAGATCCCACGGTCCTCGCCCTCAAGTCTGACGCTGAGCTGCGAGACTTCCTTTCAGCACTACGGCAGAAAGAGTGCGATGAACGAGTGAATGTAAACTTTGCTCCATATCGGTCGCAGCGCGCAATTGCAGAGACTCGGCTGAGCAACGTTCAGAATAAGATCCGTCAAGTGGAAGCAGAATTCGATCGCAGACGGTGCGCGATGCTGCCGGCGCCGACATTGTCATCGCGCGTCGTGCAACAATTCTCCAAGCCGTGTTATTCAGCGAGATTCGAGGATCCCATGAGATTGTACAGCATGTTGCCGCCAGACACTCCTCGTTCGCCAGATCCGTTCACCTACGTAAAACCGCGAAGTCCCAAGAGACTGCTGCTGAAACCGTGCACGGGCAAACCAGAGACTGTTACGCGACCCGTTGCCGTTCCAGCAGCTGGCACGCGCAGCAATCCTCCCAAAAATCCGGACCGTGGTAGCGGTGCCGATCGCGCGAAGGAACAATCCGCGACTCCCGATCGGCAGCGTTCCAGCACGGAGAATTGCGCGTGTTGCGACAGGACGACGTCGGAGGAAAGCGTCGGCGAGGCTAAAAAAAAACTCCGACCGAGAATCATCGAAATAGACGCGACGACGGTCAGTAATGTCGAGGAATTGGAACGCGAGGCATTGTCCTTGATGAAGCAGACGTCGAATATCTGCGTGAGAATCGACGCGGAAGAATACGGGGAAAGGAACGAGACGTCGGCCAACGGAATTCCATGCAGCGCGAAATGTTGGACGGCCGAGGCGTACATCAACGTCGCCGACGACGAATCGGCGAAGACTTTAACGGAATCTGAGAGCGACACGGTTACCCTCAGTGAGAAGATCGATGCGGAGGACGTTTGCGAAGCGCGAGATGTGGTCGAGATTCGAAGCTGCGATCAGACGATGGATCAGCAGGAATTTGGAAGTTCGTCAAACTTGCGGCAATTTAAAAAGCAAGCAGAAGATGAAATCACAATCTCAAGAAGAGATGAAGCAATTAAGGAACGCGACATCGAGATTAAAAGTTCGCGAGACGCCTCGCCGTCGGAAGCTGATCGAGAAGAGGTGAGAGCCACAACTACTGCGGTACTTGCTAATAAAGATCCAATTTCGAGTGTGCAGGAAACAGAAAGAAAGTCATCAGACGGCATATGTACTTCATCTCTAAGGATTACGTTAAAACCAAAGGACGAAAGACGCGAGGATGAACTGGAAGATAAAAATGGCGAAATCTCGCCATCAACCGCAACGGTAGAACAAAGCACGAGTCAAGTGCCAATGAGCACAAGCAAGAAGAAAATAAGATTTCACATTGTCTCGTTGATGACGAATATTGTATACGATAAAAGTCGTAAATATGCAAGAGAACGAAAATTCGAGAAGGAAATAGCAACAAGTGAAAGAGAGATGAGTGTAACCACTGATCCGGATATTGAAAAATTAAATAATCGCAGTTCGATAGAAAATCTTGTAAGAACTGCCGTCGCACACAATATTACCGGAAAAGATCACTCGGAGAACATAAAAGAGATTCCAAACAGATTGGATCTTCCAAAGCTCTGCTTCGATCATCAATGCCAAACCGCCTTTAAGGAAGATAAAAATACAACCGCCGCATTGTCAAGAGCAAATATATTTCCTCCGTTCAAAAATCTACCTAAATATGTAACAGGTAAATTATCGATTTCTTTATATTGGCCTATTTCTCTATATTTAGAAAGAGAAAAAATAATTGTTCACGTTCTTGTTTTATAATTTGCAATGGCTTTTCATTAGTCTGCGTCAGAATATACTTTTAGAAATTGCACAGTTCTGCGCAGAATATAAAGTATAAAATAGAGTTTAAATCAAAAATTTTTTTTTATTTAACTTAGATAATGAGAAAAACGGAGGCGACGTAGGAACTTATCCAAGTCCGATAACGAAAGCAGGAATTACGGCTACAAAACGTTTATCCCGCTGCAACGACGTCACAGGAAGTACCTTAGAAACTCTTTGCAAGAATAATGTGCCTTATCATTCCGATGTAGAATGCGAAAGAAGCTTAATTTCGAAACTATTTTCTGTCATTGGCAACCACGTGATCGCGTTCATCAATAAAATAATTGGAATGAACGGAAGATTGTTATATTCAATTCGTAACGCGATATTTCGTAAAAGTTTAAACATTGATGTCCTCAGAAGAGACGTTCCGATAGGCGATCATTCCGAACTGATTTCGAATGATTACGATCCACCAGCTGGTACCTCGCATTATTCTTTTAGCCTGAATTATAAAACTTCCAAAATTAGCGAACATGATTTTCGCAATACAAACTTATTAGGGATTTCTACGAAAAGAGGATATAATGGAATACGTAAAATAAAACATTCAATAATTGAAGACCGGAGAAACGACACAAGATATTTATTGATCGGTACATCACGTCACAATCGTGATTTGATACTGACGCGTGATTTAGGTCGACCTTACAAAGTGCAGAAGAGTCTCTTGATACGTAGTCGATTGAAAAATTCTCTAAATTCGCAGGATTACCCGTATCCTTTTTCTCTTTTGAAACGTACTGGGAAAAATGTACTTGAATCTCGTCAAGCGAAACGTAACGAAAATATAGGAATCAAAGAAAACGAAATACGCGAACTAAAGAGTAGTGAAAAATTCTGGATATTATCGGGAATTGTAAAAACAAACGGAATTAACGGGAAAATATCAGAAAAGAGGGAATATGATAATGAATCCGAAGAACAAATTTTAAACGAATATTCGCACAATAATATTAAAAATGATGACGTATCTACCGTGCAAGAATATACAGTCGATAATATTGCAACTGACAATGAACTCGTGATAAACATTCATGATTATCTCGGATTGCAAACTGAAATAAATACAAGTATGTACGAAAATTGTAGCGCATGTTTATTGATATCTAGTAATTGATAAAGATTTCGGATAATAATAATGCGATAATTGTGATATACTAACAAATAATTAGAAATTATAAAGGTACGTTATGATTCTATACTGTTCTATACCTAGTTAAAGGTTGATTAAAGTAAACAACTATAGTTTAACTTCTTTTCTTTATTAATAACTTTTATTCTTTCATCAGTGATCTATTCTCTCGTCGCTATAGCTGTCTAATGAGAATCTTTAGAATTGTGACATAGCAACAGTACGATGATAAATATATTTCAATGCTTTCCCAGAATCATTCATTCCAGACTCTACAAAAGAGTTTTAATGGAAAAAGTATTTGTCACAAATCCCACATACACTCGCATCGAATCGACATACCATGCCGTTACAACATGAACACATGCATATCAAGTACAGTTTAATTCCCTTGCGTGATTTTGCGATCTTTCTAATTAATATATATATATTATAGATTTCTTACGTTCTAATCGATCGATTATCAGTAGAAAATAAACGGACACATTGGTTGTTATTAAAGAAAATTAATATCGCAACAACGAAATCCCGTGTACATATCAAAATACACAAGTAACAATGTCACACGCGACATTATATATATTTATATAAATATAATGCTCTTCAACGAATAACAAGATGTTTTATCTTGGATTTGAAATGTCAGAGACAAAATGGAGATGAAATTGGCATCTTACACGAGTAATATGAAATTTATAATTGGAAGAACTCATGTATATTCGCAGATTGTAAATACATATAAATATTAAACTCCGCAATGAAAAAGCAATTTAAGGTATCAGTTAGAGCCATATTAATACACATTATTAATACGTGTACCTCAAGTACATGCTGTAATATCAAAGTTACGAACGGACCATGCTTAAGATAAATATATTCTAAATTTCTTATAGAACTAATCGCAGACTGAAGAGACACTTGTGGAAGAGAAAGATCGAACCTATTGTTATGAAATATTTCATCAGTCAAGACAATCTCTGCTTCTATCATGAAAGATTTCGTTTCAAGGAACTGAGTGATCATCACGTCACTTTCCAAAGTTTAATAAATTATCGCATAATACAGCGTCGATTTAATACACAGTATTTCACGATACTGTGTTACATAGATATATATATTAGATATCTTGATATTTAATGCATTAAAAAAATTTAATATTTAAAAAAAATTTTTTAAATACGTTGCATACAAGAATTTAATATCTACAATTTTACAGACCTTTGTCACTCGTCTGATATCTTAAAGAATAAATATTTGATCTTCTCCGCAGCTCATGGCTACTATTTAGCGAACTACGGCCGTCAAATAGTCATAATTAGTCCGTTATTATTGTTGGCAGAATATTTTATGAAAAATAAAGGATAGATTACAAAACAATGCTATAGAATGATATGCTGCCGTAAGATCACGAATAATATAATTATTTTTTAGCGTGGTGCAATTTTGTATGAACATACGTTCATAGTACGTGTTAGTTTCAAACCTAAAGAAAAAAAATATGGACTTTTTTGTTGATATCAATCTTCTCTTAACCAATCTTTCTCTTAATATCAATTGATCTTGAAATATTATCCTTTTTCGATGGATAAATTATATACAAAAATATTTACAGAGATACATTTACACCACCAATGCAGTCAAATATTTAATGAAAAAACTTAAATAATGATGTGTATTGTAATTGTAATATAATTTAGTTTAAAATTAATACTTCTTATGACAAATCTTTGATCAAAGAAACTTAAGCAACTAAACATTTAAGTTTAATTACTAATATATATATATATAGGCAATCTTTTATATTCATAACAATATAAATTGCAAATGAAATTTTTTTACACAATTTCAACAAAAAACGAAATGTTAACCGATTAAAACTAAATGGACGAGATTGTGAATAGCATATAACGTAGCATGTATTATAATTTATCTAAATTTAACGTAGTATGTATAATACGTCATTTTTGTGCTGTAATATAAAAAAAGACTTAATTGTGTTGTCACAAAGTCATTTTTTATCATCACTATAATAGACTTCAAATGTAACTATCGAAAATTAAGTAGTAGGCAAATTACGCATCTTTTAAATCTGTTGATTTTATTCCGAATATATTCGGATTTCATCATGTACAAGTTGAATTTCCTGGTCGAGAACGTCAACTTGGACAAAGGCACGGTTGACCATAGGTAATGTTTGTGTGTGCAAAATATTACTATATAAAAATTAAAGTTCTCCCCACACATTTCAAGAACTAAAGTAACAATAAATATAAGCAAAGCAAATACTATTTTTGTATACAATGTACAATCGAAGTCCTGTCACTTTCTTTCCCTTCTAACAGAAAATCCAAAATCACTATTTTCGTCCTGAAAACGAGAAATTATTCGGGCGTCCCAGTCCCTTTTTCAGTTCTCGCTAAGTTTATTTAAGTTGTATTTCTTTCTTAATTCACGCCTTTGATGTACTCAGCTCTCAATTGGCCGAGTGTCACTTTTATGTCGTGAAAACTCGGTCTCTTTTCTGGCTGTAAATCCCACGCCTGTTAAATAGCATATCTGAGTAAGATATGATACAACAATATTATACAACATGTAACATAACAGACAAAAATTTACCTGTTTCATAATATCATAAACTTCTGCAGGACATCCATCTGGTGGTTCCATCTTGTATCCTTTTTCTACGCATTTTACAACATCGGCTAAAGGCTGCAATTAGTAATAATGTGAAGAAAATATGTCACGTGTCTCGTGTGAAAATTTAGAAAAAGTGAAAATATCACTTACAATTCGCGGATACGGCACACGACCAAAAGAATAGATTTCCCAGAGAAGAATTCCGAAACTCCACATATCAGACTTATTTGAAAACTTCTAGAAACAGTAATATAATACATAAGTATATTTTTTTATTCGTCCGTAAGTACAAGTTATAATATACGTACATTTTGTTTTAGAGCCTCTGGTGCAGTCCATTTGATCGGTAGTTTTCCACCGTCGAGAGAAAAGTTTTCGTCCCGCGCCAGGCCGAAATCGGATACTTTGGCGGAATTATCCTCTGCTACGAGAACATTTCTCGCCGCTAAGTCTCGATGCACAACATGTCTGGATTCCAGATACGCCATACCAGCACACGTATCGCTACGATAGATCAAATGTGCAATTAATAATATATTTTACAGTCAGCAGACTAAACGGATTTTGTTTTTGCTTACGTACTATGCAAAGTTAATTTGATCCTTTTTCGAAACGTGTAATCTTCCTCTCGACCGTAAATAATCCACCAGGGATCCCTTACTCATATACTCCGTAACCAGGTACATGTGTTGATTATTAAAAACGAGACCGAGTAATTTAACCAGATTGTCATGAATCAACGAGGTCATTAAGCTCGCTTCGGCCAGAAACCTCTGTGCCGCTTCGCTGTTGTCCTTCAGCATTTTCACCGCGACCCTTTCTCCTCGATAGACGCCTAACAGCACGTCCCCGAATTCTCCCTTTCCAATACACTCCCTTAATTCTAACTCATGAGTCTGAATCACCCAACCAGCCTCCACGAATGCCTTTGGGTCCACGCAGAAATCTTGCTTGCCCTGTTTCGGCAAAGATTTCGTTAGCTGCGTGCACAAACCATCCGCGTCCTGCTCGTAATGCTCGACCAAGAGCGCCAGGTTCTCGAAAAATTCCTCGTCATCGATCGTTAACTGGTTGTTTTTATATTTCACCCTGTAATGCTGTACACGCCCTTGATAACATACGCAGAGCGTGTAATCCCCGGGGAAATTCGTCGACTCTCGAACTAGAAATAAACCATCCTCTCGTGGTCGCAACAATCTTTCTGCCGTTTCCCTCGATATCTTTCCGTGAAACCATCTGTACAGAAAACAAAACAAAATAATATTGAGCGATATATTATAGCTTTTTTTAATTATACTTTCACATTAATATTCGATTCATCCTTCTCACAAATCGTTACATTTTCAGATATCAAGCTAAGCCAACAATGATACATACGGCATCGCGTTTAGTTTCACTTCGTGTCGTGGATTGGCCGGCAATGCGGTAGTGTTGGCGCCCGAATTAATGGCATTCGAGGTGAGAATCACCGGCGAGGACGTGGTGTTCACGTGCGTCGTGATGTTCGAGGTGGTAACATTCGAATGCGTGGTCATCGTCGGCGACACTGGATGGGACGGAATGCTACCTGCAGTCAGGTTGGAAGGAGCGCTGTGCTGCTGCTGCTGCTGCTGCTGTTGCTGCTGAGTGTTGTTTTGTATGAAGGGATGAGACGTTACGTTTGAAGGGATAGTGTGATGATTTTGATTGCCGTCGAGCTTCGCTTGCCGCGCTGGCGCTGACACATTCGGGTATCCGCCACCCGCATTGTGGTACGTTGGCATGGCAGCTACCACACAGTAGGCTTTATCAACCTGCAAAGATGAATGAAGCGCATTCATGAATCTCAGACTTCATTTATCAAGCTGCCTCATTAAATAAGACGCTTTATCGATGTTCTATCCATAAGTACATTCATGACTCGTGTAAAAGTAATGCAGGGGATAAAGTAAGAACACGAAGATGATAGAAGCTTATAACAAAGTACGGTTCTAACTTCTTTTCAATTAATATTTTTATATGATTAATATGGATAATATGAATGTTGTTAAAATGTAATATATAGTAATTAGTAATCTCTATATATAATCGTTCAATTTTATGTTTTACATCTTCTTACAAACTGTATTTTTTAGGACAGGCAATTATCTTCCCACTTTCTCCTATATTGAACATCGAATTAGATTGTTAAACAGTCACGTGTTCGACGGATCTTCTCAACTGTTACACGAGGATCGTCAACTCGAGAAGCCACAACTGAAGTGCTCTTGACGAGAAAAGCCGGTTCTACGCGCGGGGAATTCTCCCGACGACGGAACAACAGAGGGTCGTCCCATAAAAATACGAGCGAGGTGCGAAGTGATCGACAATGTTTACAGCGGAGACGACTCAATTATCCCGGCCGCGACGTAACGCACGGAAGCGATAATTAATAAAACTCGTTAGGCGAATTGAGCGCGATGCATATTCAACCGGCATACATATCCGGTAAACCGCGTGTCGGGTTTTAATATACAGTAGTTAATCTAAGTGCCTATTGTTTCAAGGCGCGGACGCTATCGCGATGCTCGTCCGCCGTATTACGATGCGCTGCACGACCATACATGGAACGTGTATGATAGGTGAGTCACATACCCAGCCGTGTATTTTTTTTTCGCGACGATTGTAACGCGAATAAGCGTGGTAGAGTAGGCCTATAATTATCCCGCCTATAATTACCTGACTAAGCGACATACAATTTCCACGCGTAATAAATATATCTCCAATAGACAATTCGTGGCGAGAGATCATAAATAAATCATTCACTTTGGCATTCGTAAAGTATTCGAATCCGTTTTGTTTGTATTTCAGGAACAGAAGTATATCGGATAAAATCAATCTGTCGAAATGATGCGAAAAACGTGCGGAAATATTCCTGCCGGTTGAGATGAATGAAACATATACGTAGGAAGCGCTTCGTAACGCAGGAAAATAGCTTTTAAAGGAAATGCTCGTCGGCTACGGATTCCCGGCAACGATTTCCCGACGTATCCGTATTATGATCAAACGCGGTAACAGGAGAAACAAATCCATCGCACCGGCGAATATTGAATAATTCAACTGACTATCCTTGGTCGGGCGTCTGCAAGACAGAAAAGAGAGAGAGAAAGAGAAAAACGAACGAGTTATGTCACGCGAAAAGGAATAGTTGCAGCGAAACATAATATGCGAATCGCTCAGTTACATAAGCTCGAATAGTTGCATTTCTGTCATGTGCCTGCCCGGTATTTCGAGAGACAGATAACCGATTAGCGTCGTGGAGAATACACGACACGCAAAAGAGAAAATGTCAGACAAAATTGTTTATTCTAAAAAAAGTATATGTATATATACAATATATGTATAATAATGTCGAGCTTGCGATAGACTACACGATTCGTGTCTACGTCGTCTTTTACAACAGGCACGTATAAAAACCGCGATAAGCGTAAAGCATAAAAGTTAAACGTCCAGTTTTATGGGTCAGATATATAATGGAACCACCTTCTCTCCTCTCTACATTAAAATAGAGTTTCGTATGGCCAAAAAGAAAAAAAGGCAGTATCGTGCTCGACAGGCGCGAAACGCCTTGAATATCAATATCGAATCTGGGATGCAAGGTGCGTACATGTAATACACGTTCCATCGCGCTTGTCAGGTAACTCGACTGCACGGCCGCATAGATTTCAGGCTAATGAAATTTATTATCGGCTGCACGCGACGTTAATTCTTACTGGGGTGTAACATATGTAAAAAAAAAGCACTGCACAAAATTGTTCTATCGCGTGCAGCGAGGTGCTTAAAAGAGTTACGTGCTATTTGCAACCGTTTATGACTCAAACCATTTATGCCTCCAATATCTATGATTCAGAGAAAATGCGCGTCTTTTCCGAAACTCTACGTACGTACTATCACGCGAAAATTTGTTAAATAAAATTACATCGTCAGTATCGTAAGAATAAGAATTATTCGCGATTGATAAGAAAGACCGTTTTAGAAATTTTATTATAAATAAAAATTCTTTGCTTCGACAGTCACGTTTTATGTTATGATATCTGTACAAAAAGCTTACGTCGATACTTGAATGGTGCACTGTAAATAGATAATTATTTTTCGAAAGGCATGTTTTACTTATATCTTTTAGTTCTAGACTGACGATTGCCTCGTTCCTTGCATAGCGAAGTGGCTGAAATTCTATCCGAATTCACGTTTATCAAAGAAACGCAAAGCAAGATAAATATTCTAGAATGCAAATATTCTCGCGCGCTCGGCCAGCCGCGAAGAAAACCGAGGAAAAGAAACCTCAAGAAGCCTCGTTACATGACGACGATATTCAACATACATACATATAAAATATCTCGGAATGCCCGAGGGAGATAGCAGCGCGGTGCAACCCGTGTTAATTTCAATAGATTATGCAGTCACGATAATTATGTGGTTCATACGCATTTCAAGGCCGACTCAGAAGTATATGTTTATATTGGTGTTTTTCGAACTCCGGCTCGTGATTCACTATCGGAGAGCCTTTGTGCAAGCCGCAGACCACAGTCCACGTCGCGTACGTTTCACCAGGAACGACGTGGCTTCATTCGCACGTGGAAAGCCTCATTTATCGACAAAAAAAATAGACGTTTTCCCATATCCGTGATGCGATTGTAGTCCGTGCGAACACGACCGTGAGCTTCGAAGGATCGAACAATAACTGGAATAACCGTGATTCTCATGGCTTCCAATAAATAGGGCGAAAAAGATCTTTCCATGCGAGTGATACTGCGAAAAATACACTAATTCCTTTTTATAATTTTTATGATAAAATATATACGTATCTTCCCAGAGAGATGATTTTCCGTACTTTCCTCTAGATTTATCATGTAATAAGTAAAAAGTTGTATAAAAATGTGAAATGTATATTAATTTATACAAGTTTTTAAGCTTAACAGACGATCTTTTCTTTTCAGCCAAGAAAGCCTAACATCCGAGGATCTCAAACGAATGCAATAACTACAATCAGAGCGAAACGTTTCGTATTTGTCAAGTACATTACACACTGAACGAGAATGCTCCGCGTGGCGGAGGATCCACAAGATTGTCTATGAGACGAGATTCACGATCGCCGGTTTTTCGCGAAAGGCGTTTTAATGCGAGGCTCGTGCCTCGTGCCTGCTCGCATGCCTGGCCGGCACGCACCGCGATCCTATTAATATCTCGCGAGAGAGCGCGTAAAAGGGCGCAAATGCGAAAGGCATGGGGGAAGAGGGAGGCAGAGTGGCAGAGAGCCGGCGACGCAGAGGCAAACGGGTGCGTGCCCGGCAAACGCGCTCGTTATTGCGCGCTCTTTAACAGTACACGTTACTGTACCGTGACCCACCACCGTTTTCCATCTGACGTTGCCCCGCACACATGACTCTCCGGGGGACAAACCTCTCTTCCTCGCGAGAACTTCCGAGCACGCGACGCGGACACGCGGTCGGAAACTTTTGCGACAAACAACGCGAGACGAATCGCGAGCCGCGAGGGACACCTCGCGTGTCTGATCGCGTTGACAGTCCGGATTAGCTCGCTGATGCACAAACGGTACCACGGGAACTCGTTTTTATTTCATTAGTCCCTCCTCCATCACTGTAATACGAAAGATATCATCGGGCACGAATTCCTGAAGCAATTTTAAATAAATTCCCTCTTCACGAAACGGCCAATACTATCGAATCTTGTAATTAAAAGACAGTGACGGCGGAGGAAGGCTAAACGGAATCACACATGTCCTCCTAGCCACAAAGCCATATTTTATCGTGTCTTGTCACATCTGTCTTCCAATCAATTACTTCTCAATGTCAACTGTCCCATTATGTGATAATGAAATAAGCGTTATTAACAGATCTGAAAATAGGTACCGCATAAAATTAATATGGGGGGATAGCAGATTGTTACACGTTTAAGATTTATATATTATTCTGAAACAAATAAAGTCCCGTCATAAATCGCCGTCTCGCATCGTTCCTCTACGTTTATATTTCTCAAATCCTACTTTCATGTTTCATTCATCCCGGCTCTTAGCGACGTCGACGCAAGCGGAGACGAGCTGTCCGGAGCAACGTCGAGTGTCGACGCAGATCGTATCGTGGAATTCGCGAAACGTGAATAACCCTGCTACTGAATAGCGGGATCAAACCCGATACTTGACTCGTATAAAGGGAGAATTGAAGTCAATATTTAAAAAAAACAGCGTTTATCTCTCATTTCTCGACTCTTTCGCTAGCACGTTTATGCGCGCGCTTCTCGTCGGTAGTGGCGCTAAATAGAATAGCGTTACTAGTACCGAAATGAAACGCGAAATTTCTCTCTTCCACCGTTTACAATTATGGGTTAATTTCCTCGCATTGTCTCGCTCGAAGACGGAGATCAATTCACGGTAGAATAAAAAGATCAATTTAAGGTTGAAATACGTTGAAAGCATACCTATGCTTTGCACCAAGTATCCATCTTCTGGAAATATTGCCCCTCTGAAACAAAAACAGAAAGCATTAGATACAAACTTGCGATAATTCTTCGTTTTATCTTAATTTCTAAATTTATTCCAAATATTCTAACCATCATGTTATCTTGGAAAATATCCGTAAATGTGACTGTGAATCGTTAAAGAGTATGCAATAAAATGGCAAATACTAACAATAAGTAAATATTAAATCCAACATTGAGAATATTTACAAAAGAGTGTTAATATTAACGGATTATTAATGGGTTTCTCATGCCAAAAGATAAAAATGCGGAATAATCACCTTTATGAAATGTTCTCTCACGAGACGATAAAAATTACTTTTTACGGATATTTTTGACGCGCATTGCCGAGACGCCCTTTTCAAGGATTTAATTAAATAAAAAGTACCCGAGGCAAAAAACTGTTCCGTGTGATTTGGCGGAAGAGGAACGTGGAAAAAATGGGACTGGGAAGGAAGAGCCTTTCCATTTGCAGGGCGCAATTAAGCGCCGCGCGCTCGCGCGACTGCGTTATTCATCGCCCGTTAACCATATAATTAGCCAATTGCTAATTGCCCGAGTTCACATAAGCCTGAGCGACCGGAGCCAGTTTGCCAGGCCCAGGCGCATTAATCACTCGGTCGTCTCATATGATCCTCCTCCCGAATCGAACCAGGTCAACGCAATGTCAGAATAGATGTATTAAGTGTTTTGGCCAAAATATGATGTGCAAAGCCCATTCTACAATAGCCGTAAGAATAAAAAGTAAGCAGTAAAAAATAAGCAGTAAAAATTGACTAACCAAAATCGATTATTCTTGGACTGTAAGAATCCTATTAGTCAATAGCTTACTCCTTACGTCTTACATCTACTCTTTACGGCTATTGAATCAAGATTAACTTCCATTTCTTTACAACCTCTTTCTCTAAATATAATTAAAATTAAATTAAAAATAAACTAATCCTGTTCATTACGTCTGACTCTACAAAAATATTACTGAAAAGAATGAGATTTATGTTAACTAATATCTGAAAGATATGAATGTGAAATAATTTAAAAATTGTATTCTAGGTGTCCCATAATAACTAATTTAATAAGAGCATGAATAAAATTGAAAAAATTTCTTATTCCGTAATTAAAGACTGGATACTCTTTAGAACATTCCTGACGTAGGCTAAATATGAAAAACTGATTCGACTTTTTATACTTATTTGTATGAAAATGAGAAGATTCTGAACTACGAGGTAGACGGTTCAAATTATGTTTAGATCAGCACATTGTTAAGGTGTTAATGCTGAACTGCTAATTCAGAAAATTTCCTGTCAGTCTCTCTGCTGTTATGGTAACGCTATATAATAATAAATGTAAGTACCTCTAATCTGAAAATAATTATTTCGCAATTAAAACTACTAAACAGGGAAAATATTCTCGTTAATACAATTAAGCACCAAACTGAATGACAGTAAAAGAAAAACCCGTGAACCAAGAGAACGCATTCGCATAACATGTCCCTCTGCATTTTCCTCAGGGCAGACTAGAATTGAACGTGATTAGCGAAACAGCCGGTCTGATTAAGAAAACAGACGCGGACTCGAAGTCGGTCGACGGTACGGCCGACGGCGTCGGATCCAGTTCTGTATTTAAATACCGCCCACTGAAAGCGACAGGAAGAAAAATCAAGTCCGGAGTATAACCAAACTCTCTCTCTCTCTCTCTCGTGCGTGCGTGCGTGCGCGCGCGCGCGCACGCGAATCTCGGATCTCGGGACGTGCGGGAAGTCGCGGCGTCGCCGGTGCGGGTCGACGACGCGCGGCGCGTCCCGGCGCGTCCTGGCGCCGCGCGTCGACGTCCCGGTACGCGCGCGGGCAAATTGCGATTGATACGCACCTAGGTAAATGCGTTTGCGGCGAGACGAGCCGTGCGGGCGGAACGCGGAACGCGGCCGCACTCAGCTGCGGCCGTGCGGCCGCGCGGGTGAGGCCGGCGAGGCAGACACGGATGCGTGACACGCTGCGACGGCCGGGCACCAGGAACGTTCGCACGCGCGTATATTCATGCGCGAAGACTGCGCGGCGCGATCGCGGACGCAAACACCTTGCGATGCGAGAAACGTCACTCACTCACCCGAGTCGGGCGGCCATTTTACTACGCACCACCCGGGCCGGGCGAAGGAAATATCTTGATAGGCGCACTCTGGACTGACGGGACGCCTCGAGTTCCTCCAATCCAAGTTCATCGCTCATCTGCGCCCATCGCTGTTCCCCGTCACCGCGCGAGACGCTAGTGACAACAGTGATGCCAACCGTGCCAACGATCGGATTTCGGAGACCCTTTCGGAAGGAGTTTTTGCCTATTTGATTAGTTTTGGAACGCAGGAATATTGTAAAAAGCGCAATTAGCAATAGCAATTAATCTCTACAAACCTGCGCAATTAACGACAACGGCAACCGCTACTCTCAAATATCACACGTCAGGATGATGAAATTTCGAATAATCTCCTTATCAGAATATATTCTCTGATAAAATTGATGGTTTTTCGAAAATCTCGAAAGACACGCGCGCTTTCCAGCATTTTACCATTTTTTGTTAAAGTATATTCTGACAATTTGGACGATTTTCTCGGAAAACTCCAACCCTTTCCCTTCAAAATGTACATTTTAATAAAATTTCAAAAAAAGAGTATATTTTCAACTAGTCGCTATCTGTTATTGAAATGCGGCGCATTATCTGATATATATGATTTTTTTTTTAAGACGTACATATATATTCTAACTCTCGATCGCTATCCCATCTCGGAGTGTATTCTCTCGATAATTAATTTTAACATATAATATAGTTTTCCAGAAAGATGTACATTTCAATTACTGATGAAGTACTTGCGTCGCACATTATTGCTGAAATTTCTTTCGACTTGTAATTAAACATAAAAAATTGTCAAACTGAAAGCTCTAAAGCTAAATTGCCGATTCCCTTTCGAATCGCTAGTATGATAAATAAATTATATCATAAATGCCGTAAATGCGACGCATTCGATGTATTTCCGGAAGTAGCCATTTTCAAGCGTGAGAACGTTCCCTATACATGTCAAGTGTATTTGCATTTTTTTTATTGAATTTTGTGCGAATTACTTTTACACGAGCGTTTATTTTTGTTAAAAGAGGAAAAGAGAATATTTTTGTCGTTCCTAAAGATATATCTGTGGAAAACGACTTTCTGCTGAGTCGCACATAAAATCCGTATCGGATTTTAGGTCATTAGCACTTAGCAGTCATTAGGCGCTTGAATGCGTCGTTTGGTGCGAGACGAGCAGAATTTTCGCAGGTGAATTGACAAGAATGCAAATTCGAACGTAAAAGAGCGGCGTTCCCTCATCCTCGACAAGTGAAATGTATTACTGGCATTCGATTTAGGCGGTTGCTATGCGGTTTTTGTCGACCTGTGACAACGAGAACGGATTTAACTGGACTTAACCTCCCAGTCCAGGTGGCTCGTGTTTGAAACGTCAATTGTGATTTCCTGTTATCTCTCCGTATGGTGATTGCGTTCGCTGACAGCACGAAGCACCTCCGATCAGTCTGATCCTCGTAAGATCTTGCTTCTGCATCTGATTTCGACGCGACACGATGGCACCGCAATTGCAGATCTTGTCGAACATTCTGCAGGTAAACGTCAATAGGCATATCTGCATCGATAACGATTCGAGAACGCATATATTCTTCAAGTTTTCACGATTGCTTGGCACATTTCTTGCGAGGAATAGTATTCTGCGAATATGTTCCTTTTTTCAGCTAAATTTTATTCGATATAGTGCTACATTTCTGTGTATTTAATGAATAAAATAGCCATTTACATAAGCCAATGTACTTAAATAAAATGATACTTTTAGCGACTAGAAAACGTGGAAGCCACAACAACTGGTTATCTTTATGGTATTATGTACAATGATACCCTCGTAGTTTTGACATTCAGTATAAGTTCGCGTAACGACGAGGATAAGAACATACCGGATTCAATGACGATGCAGTTGAATCTACCTGCAGATATATATTTCTGTGGCGTATTACATACTGGCGAATGTGAAGAAGTAGATACTGCCGTTTTCAAGGTAACTACAGGATATCACTTATGTTTGATATATTTTTTATTTATATATCTGATATATGCCATCCATTCTTATATTAACCTCAACATCGTGAAATTATATATGCATTGCATGAAAAATTAAAGGTAAAATAACACATATGTTTGTTTGTTTGTATAGGACATCGATATTACCGATAATCCGTTGCTTTTAAAATATTCGCATACTACGTCAGACATACAAGCGTACTTTTATGTGCATCAAAAACTGGAAGCTGTAAATAATTTCAGTATTATTACCGAAGATGATCTTTCTCGACAGTTTGTGTATATTAGATTACAAGCGACTCTGCCGTTGATTGCTCAGGATGGGAACGTAACGGAAGCTTTACAAGAGTCGCGAAAAAATGTGAGAATTCCTCCTTGATTAACATTTATGTCAATTTTTGTATCTTATAATTGTATATGCCGCATATATATCGCACAATTTTGCACTGCTGTAGATCGCATCTGGAAAAATAGGGATACATTTTCCTTTGAACAATGCATACCTCTTCAGAACTGATGACAATTTAAAAGATACAATGTTGAAAGATATTTTACTTGTGTCTAAAGACCAGGAGAAACTTTCCACTGGAATAAGTAATATAGTTGGACCTGTGGTATGTATTTGTAGGCTAAACTTGTACATACTACTTTAAACAGGAATTATCTCAGAGTGTTTATACATATTTTGTTAATTTTTAGAACATTATACATGCAAATATGTTATTAAAGATATCAAGCGATAGAAATTCCGAAGAATCTGTCAGATATGCTCCCGTCTTGCAACACATCAAAAGTGCGTATTAAATACAATAAATATTAACGTCATGTTTCTTATTTATCACACTATTACGCTCGTTATGTTGCAGAATCCTTCGACAGTTTAGAATGCAATTTACACATCGATGCATTGTCACTGGTAAACTTGAATGTAAAATCAGCCGACGTGCACGCGATTCTGGTGGAATCCACTTGCCGGAACATTAGACTAATTGAAATACAACAAGAAAATCAGTCTGAAAATATAAAACTGCCTACAAAATTACCTGAAGTCATGCATTTTAAACCTCAAGGCTGTGGACATTTATTTACAGTAGTATATCCTGGCAATTCTACTAACGATAACACAAGTAAGATTTCATATCTTGATTACTGATCTGTTTATTGTCGATCATGCAATAAATTCCATCGCTATGGTTTGTTCGTAATATCCTGTATCATCCTTGCGCATTTTTTATCAGTAATATATGTGTCATATATTTGCTTTTATACAGACCAGTCATATAATTTCAGTGGAATATCGCAAGGCTTTACACAAGGCTTTAGCGTTAGATTTAACTAGACCGTATTTTCGACGTGGAACGTCCGTCAAATTTGACACACAGGCAAATGAGATACTTATAAATCCTCATCGAGCTCTTTTATACAAAGGTATATATTTATATTCTCAAATGTGTCACCGTTTGAAATCGTTATGCAATTGTTTTAATATTTTGCCTTAATTAGGTGTTGCAGGAAAACTCAGTATTGTGGACGGTTTGTATTCGTATCATCATTATATGCAAGATAATTTCGATGACAATGGATGGGGATGTGCCTATAGATCTCTCCAAACCATCATTTCATGGTACAGGTAATAAAATATCGAGAGTAATCGAATATTGTGTATGTAACGTTGAAATATTATATGTTGTCAACATATATGTATAAATTGCAATCTGTTATACCATAGATTACAGGGTTATAGTGAAGTACCAATACCATCTCATCGCAAAATACAACAGTGTCTAATCGATATAGGCGATAAACCTTTTGCCTTCCTTGGTAGTAGACAATGGATTGGTTCAACTGAAGTGAGTTTTGTACTGCAGACTCTCCTCAACATAGATGTAAAGATACTTCGTGCATCAAGCGGAGAAGAGATGCTGGCCTTAATCCCACAGATTGCAGATCATTTTGATACACAGGGTACACCTATCATGATTGGTAAGTTTTAATTGTACTTCTTACTTTTGTATTCTACAAATGATTAAAATTAAAAATGTATCTAAAATATTAAAGTAATAGCTTTCTGTTCTTTCGTTGTATAGGTGGAGGAGTGCTAGCTCATACAATTCTAGGAGTTAGTTACGACGAAAATTCTGGAGAGGGAAAGTTCTTAATTCTAGATCCACATTACACAGGTACAGAACACTTGCCTACCGTAATAAGTAAGGGATGGTGTGGATGGAAAACAAAAGATTTTTGGAAAAAGGATGCATTTTACAACATGTGCCTTCCACAAAGGCCTATAGCATTCTGATATTAAATACATCGTATATGTACATAATCTAATTTTCTAAATGTAATCAAAGTAAAATTCTCTGTTACATATTCACATCATATATGCACATATATGTATAGAATAATTTTCACAATGTATTGCATTACTGCAACATTTGTAACATTTCGTTTCACTTGTGCAATACATGCAACAGTGGAATAAAAACAATGAATACAAACTCTTATTTCTAAATAAAGGTAAATTTAATCAAAAATTTTCTATGATGAAAATTAATATTTTATTGGGTATATTATACTGAAATATCTACCTTTTTGTTACAATATATAATTTTATCTTGTATTCACAAATATTAAATTGATAGTAACATTACATTTAATATTTATGGTTATAAAAATCCTATGTTACTATCGATACAATTCATTTCATGTGTATATATATATATAGTACATCTTAACAGGACACTCTACAAAAGTCTTACTTTCCTACAGAGTTTTGTATTAACTGTGCGAAACGATTCGTAACAAAAAGGGAAACGTCTATGAATCTATCAACGCAATTGTTTATACATGTTTCTGTGCGGCCATCCAGTTTACTTCCTGGCTTATCGACGCATTTATCCCAACAAAAGTCGTTGAACTCGTGAATCTAAGCAAATTTAGAAACATTTATGAAACTTTTACGCATGACGAATGGAAATTTCTTTCCACGTAAATGCGCAAGCATTCCTCGAGAATATGCATGAAATAATGTTAAAACAATTTAGGAAAGCAGTGAATGCGATTTAATACATGAAAAGCTTATCTATGCGTTAAAATCTTTCACCTGTGCGTTGAATTGAGCCTTTTGCTTCTCGACCATTAGAAGCTCCGCTAATTCAGGATCGATCCCTTTACCGTCCTTGTCGGAAAAGGAGCCGCTGTCAAATAGATCTGACATGTTTCAACTCGATTTGCAAAATCTTGTTGCACGTGAAAATATACGGATCTTCCCCAAGTTTTGCACGTGGTGCTTGTGGAGAATCCGACAGTAGGTAGACTCACGCCCCACGTTGACGAGCGTAGACGAACGAAAAAATCGTGCACGCCAGTAAGGTTAGGATTAGGATACAAACGTGCCGAAGGCATAGTGACGTGACACGTGACAGGAGAAATCCAGGGAATGTCGCGCGTCGCGCCTCTCGGAATGGCAGCTCTGCTTTAATTCACAAATTACTCCGATTACTCGACCTAACCTCAAAATAGTTCTTTTCCGTCTGTCCTCATTGTGCCCCTTGCATGATCTCTTCGATTTTTTTTCGTAATGTATAAACGGTAATAGTCGTAAAAAGCAACTTGTACAAACGCGCGTAGATCGTAATTCCATGTAAAACGTGGAAGCGAATAAAATTTAGTAGTGGGTAAGCAGCGTACGTTTAAATGCGTCGTATTCTCTGACGGGAGTAGGCACTCCTTTTCGAATAGGAAATTAAATGTAACACGATTGCGTTTGTATAGTATTTTTACAGGCCAAATTTATTGTATTTTACAGGCCGGTTGCGTTAGCTCGATCAACATTCGTATCGTGTTAGTAATAGGTGGTTAGGAGACTTAACAAAGGTATTATTTCACGCGCCATATGGCTTATGGCTAACAGTTATTACATCACAGAAGTCTCTACGTACGTTGCATGTCTGTTTAAAGTCTGTTTTGAATTGACACGTATTTGGTAAACGTAATTGTCAAGCGTGCGTTTGTCTGCCAGGCCGAAGATCAGGTATATACAGTCAATGTATAGCTAGCATCGTCGCAGAACTCCAGCTAGTAACAGCCTCAATCTCTCAATGTTGTTCCTGTCTAGATCTGGAGTTTAAATAATGCGATGGAATTCTCTCAGCCATCTACAAAATCCGATAAAGTAACAGCTCGCTTGTACAGTATACTCTCATGGATACGTAATAGGCCCCAGACTGCTAACACTAATGCAAATGTCCAATTTTTATTGCCATTTGTGGTTTCAAATTGATTGGACTTTGGCTCCATTGGTGGAAGTGGTGTGGCCATACAACGCGCTTAATACATATTAATCCACGGATTGTTTTGTATGGACCTTGGATTTCAGTTTACTGGATATTGTTTGTTATTGTTGGTTATTTACTGTTAATTTGCATTTGCACACAAAATGCAATGATCACTATATTGTACATATACGATGTGCATATAGGATAAGAGGTCAATACTATAAGTTTTGTCTAGTGAACGAGTAAATAGAAGATCACGGGATCGGAGTATTCTGCTGTTATTTATATAATCCTTACTGATTTTGTCGGCTAAAGCATCTGAGCTTCTTGTTCGCATTTTTATAGTATTTTAACAGATACGCAACGCGATGGAAGTTAACGTAGAACAGGCAGTTATGGAAGTTATGGCCTCAGAAGATAGTGCAAGTAATCAAAATCGGAACATCTTGGATTGCGGAGCGGTCTCCAGTATGCAACGCGAGAATCAAAATTGGGAAGCATTGGGTGTTACAAAGTCAATAAAATTAGAACACGATACCAAATCAACTGGCACTGACGATAGCCATTGTAATGATACGGACGAAGAAACTGCATGTCTCGATAAAGATATTTTGCACAATGGCTTATGCCAGGAAGATCTGGAACACAATGACGATTTACGGCAATTTGACGTGCTGGACGATCTAGATCGCCATCCAGAACAGAATGACGATTCTGATGACGACGATTCGGATACAGATGAAAGTATGGACTCTGATGTGCCAGATGAAGAAATTGAAGCGATGCTAGAAGAAGGTATATTATAATGTTTTCGCAAATTTAAAAGTTTCGATGCCAAGGGTAACTACAATTGTTACGATGAGAAAGCAGTCTAAAAAGAATTATCGCTTATTCTTGCGAAAAGTCTGTTGAACGTTTCACATATTGATACAATATATTTACCTGCATGTTGCTTTTAATTATCCATACGAATCGTCACGCAGAATTTCAAATCTTATTAACCATTTTTACATTTAAAAAGATTTTTATAAAAACTACAATTTACTACATTTATTAACTATATATTCTTAAGACTAGATTAAATAATTTCTGCAGCAAATAAGAAACCAAGTAAGGTTATTTGGTTATTTGATTTCTCATCTTTTAGTATAATTCACAAAGATTTTAAATTTGCTTATTTTAGTTAAGTTTTATGTACATTAGGTTTACCAGAAGAATTTAAAGGAAAGAGAAAAGATAAAAAGGATCGCTTGCCCTATGAGGAGAAGGAGAAACTTGTTTTAGATGGTACATTAATATATTAACTATTATATAGAGCTGTGTAATTATCTTTTATTCATTTCACTTTTATTGTTCTTCTTTTAGAAATTGGGCATAATCATTTTGATGTTTTACCTGAAGGATGGGTACAAGTGACGCACAACAGTGGAATGCCATTATACCTTCATAAACAGAGTAGAGTTTGTACACTAGCAAAGCCATATTTTCTCGGTCCAGGAAGTGTTAGAAAGCACGAAGTTCCTGTAAGCGCCATTCCTTGCCTTCAGTACAAAAGAGCATTAACAGAAGAAGAAGAAGAACGGAAGAAGAAAATGGAACGTGCACCAAACACTGAAGCTTGCAGTCTTCCCAGCGCAAAGATTGAAACCATACAAGAGAATCGTGCGGCGCATTCATTAGATAGCGAGCAATTAAGAAGTTATTGTCAGTCTTTGTTCCGTTTCAAATCTATTAAAGTAATGAGATTTCAGTAAGTATGAAAAATAAAATGATTATGTCGTCGGGAAATTTATTTTACGTTAATCGACTCTTCTGTTATAGATCTTGGTCAGCGCGTCGAAAATTTACGAAAATTAAAAAACATCGTAAACAACTTGAGCGTCCAACTTTACCGGATGGTACAAAACTGATAACTTTTCCGGTCAGTAGTTCTAGTGGAAGTGGCAGTTGGAATATTGCGGACGATAATGGACAGAGACCTGCAAAACATTGGATAATGAATCCATCGGGCAAAAGTTATGTTTGTATTCTTCATGAATATGTACAACACGCGTTAAAGAAACAGCCAACGTATAAATTTAAAGAATTAGGTAATCGTATTATTTAATATATTATTTGATAATACACAAAACGTGATGTATATTTGGTATCCAATTTGCAATTGCGTCAAGTTTACCTTTATTGGTTATTAAAATGGAATTTTAATGCATTTAATTATAGAAAATGCAGCGACGCCATATTCCGCGGTAGTTTGTATTAATGATATGGAATATGGAAACGGATTTGGCAGTAGTAAAAAACAAGCAAAGGCTAATGCAGCCCGGAAAACTCTTGAAATTTTGATTCCTCAAATGAAAGATAAAATTTCTGGTGAGAACGGCGGAGATAATGGATCGAATAATGACAGTCGTACAATAAAAGCATCTAGAGGAAATTCCGATGCTGATCTTTCGTTCTTCGACGAAATATCAATCAATGATCCGCGTGTGGCAGAATTTTGTGCAAAAACCACAGAACCTTCCCCACATGCTATTTTAATAACTTGTATTCAAAGAAATTATGGTTTAGGAGATATGCAGATTAATTATTCGGTAAATACGTTGAAACATCAACGAAACGAATTTACAATGAAGGTTGGAAAACATGAAGCTACTGTTGTACGTATAAGCTATTTCCCATTTAGAGAATTGTTAATTTTAGACGGTAAGAAATTAATCTTAGTTAAATAATTACAGGTTTGTCGTAATAAGAAAGACGGTAAACAACGAGCAGCACAAGCAATACTACAGTTAATACATCCACATATACAGTCGTGGGGTTCCTTGTTGCGTCTTTATGGGTCGCGAAGTGTGAAGTCTTTTAAGGAAAAGAAACAATTGGAACAAGAGATCACCCTTTTGCAGGGTAAAGCCGCCGTTAATCAGCCAAATCATGCTATTTTAGGTAAACTTAGACAAGAGATGCGAAGATTAGCTGAACAACGCGAAGCAATACAACCTATTGGTAAGTTTGTACCACCAGATTTACCAACAGGATCTGCAGCCAATCTCAATAATGTGGATTTATAAAAAAAATTAGACACAATTTATACATGTGTTTAGATTAATTATTATCTATATAAGAACAAATATTAGATAAATAATATTATACGATATGCCTTTTAGAAATTACTTTTTCGTTACTTATGCAAACTATTATTATTTTCATATAAGTATTTTTACACTGTATTAAAATATAAAATACTATTAACTATTTTTAAGTTGACACATTAAGTTGAAACATTTCTTAAATTGCCTCAATCAAAACATATATATGTACACGCACACAAACTAGTCTTTTATTCTGGAATTTTCTTTCTTATTCTTTTTCTAATGGCACGTGTAAAAAATGAAAATAATTACATTTCTATCTTTCATTCATTTTTTTACACTAATGTGACAATGATAGCAAAATATGAGAAATGGGAAAGTAGCATAAGAGAAGAATTCTAATTTACAAGGGAACAGAATAGAAAAGTTTTATTGTATCATAAATAATTATAATATATAAATATTAGACATGATTATATATTCGGAAACACATTTAAAATAAATGTTAACGATACCTGTACGACCTAATATGTATACAATATTAATGAACATTCATATTCTGTTCCGTGAAAAAAAGATCTCAATGTTCGATTTTCCATTGTAACGAATGTCAAATTATTTTCATAAAATTTGAATTTCAAGTATTGTACTTTAGACAGATCATATAATAATTTGTTCATGTGTACGAATGTAATATAAATATTGTTAGCCAATAAGTCCGTGCGGTTTTTTACTTATAAATGTTACTTATAAATAACCGCACGGACTTATTGGCCAACCTATTATTATTGTATAAATACTATTGTATATTGGTTGTAAAAAAAAAAACAGTTTTTATATTTAGCTTAAAACATGATGTAGATACGGATATAAACTTAATAAAATCATTGTAGATTATAATTCTATTTTATTAACAACCAGCTGAACATTAAAAGATTAAAACATGTCTATGATTAAAGCACTTATTTGAATCAAATTTTGTCGAACTAAAATATAATTTTATATGAGCAAATTATTATTATTAAGTTGTATGTAATACATTTTTCCAAAAAGGTATTGTTTATTCTTTTACAATTCACTAGGTTTTTAATACCTGCTTACAATATATCATGGACAACATTGTAATTCTTGTGTCACATTCATGTTATTCTTTTTATTTCTGATTTTACATCTAAGATTATTTCAAAATCATATATGATACTACATTGAATATGTATGGAAAGGGATAAACTTATCTGCATATTTATATATTTGTTATATAAAGATATTCAACAATTCTAAATTATCGCATTGGTCAATGAAAATTTATTTATACAGCCATGGAAGCAACAAATATATGCAAATGCCCTAATCTTATTTATTCCAAGATCAACACTTTTATTCTCCAAAAAATTTAATTTGTTGCTGCCTTGGCTATTTTGCTAGTATAAAAATCTAAAAATGTATATACTAATATAAACAAACCTTTTCTCTCGCTGTATATAGGATTAAAATAAAGTCATTATATAATATGAATTTACATTTAAAAGATATATTCACAAAACATTTTTGAGAATATATTGTCTGATATAAAGTGGATAAAACACTGATATGCACATGTTACTCCATTACATTATAAAATATTTTCAACAAAACTAGAATATCTTTCTTTCTTTCTTTTAAATATTTAACGTCTCGGATTTAACAAAATGAATAAAAAATGTTTTATTTACTATGAGCATATAGCTATATATAATCTCACCATAGCTGTAAGAATTATGCTCGCTACATTTTGTTCATTACAATTCGTACTCTAATTCATTCTATACATTTCAAGTCGTCTCTCGTTTTACTACTAAAGAACTTTACTAAATCGTTCAAGAGTTGATAAGTAATACTGAAATAGGCACTACACATAACACAGTTATATTGCATTTATGAACAGCTAAGTTTAATACATAACGTAGCTTGCAACGAATCCTCTGTGATGGAAACTTTTTAGCATTTGCTAATTTGTATAATTTTCTTGTTATACGAGTATGTGTATCATTGCAGAGAAAACTTTTTTGATTACTTATTAACTTTAATTTAGATAATCTTATAAAATAGCAACATATCCACTTTGCTATGTTTTTAAGTATTTAGATGTATAGATATTGATAACTTTTTATTTATATCGTCATATATCTATATATCCGAGAAAAAATATTTTTATACGAACATATTACACGTTAAAATAAATATACAGCTAAATCAATTTGTGTTTTATGAGTATATTTACAATTGCAACATGGAAAGAAAAATATTCTTATTTATTTTTACATTAACACATGGCACAGATTGTGAAATATATTCAATATAGTGTCCGCAAATAATTGTAAATGAGATAAAAGAATTGAATATAGATATGTTATTGCTTACGACAATGTACAAAAGATAAAAAATAAGATACAAATTCAAATGTTATGTACTTTAATCACATCATAAATGCATTTTGACACAATAAACATACGAAATATGTTAAAAAGTTAATAAATAAGATATAAAAGCTTATTGTGGTTTTCTCAATGTAGAATTTACTCTAAAAATTGTGTTTAATTGTAAAGTTAGATAGAATAGGTTAGTTTATTTATAGATAATCAAGAGAATAAAGGAAATTATCGAAAGATAAGATATAAATTGCTCTTTGAGAGCAAATAATAGTTACTAGGATACTTTGGTATCTGCGTATATCTATATATATAGAAAGAATGAGACCTGTTTCACATTAGACACAATTAGAACCTCATCAATGCATTTAAAACTACACGCACCTAGTAGTCTTGAAAAAAACAAATGTTTTTTTTCTAATTGTATCGCTATATTTTTCTTTCATGCATTACGAATAACGAATATTCTATATCTATATACCTATTAATTTCAATTCAACATCTAAAGGGAATAAATGGAAAAAAGCAAAAATGAGAAAAGTGATTTGTGATATACTAAGGTCGTGCAGCTAAATACACATTGTCCTTTTTTACATCTATACAAGTATATACATGCACACAAGTCTCTTCCTTTATATTATAGGTTTATAAGTTTATACAAATCTAGTGTTTCCTATTCACTCATTGCATGCATATCTATCTACTATGAATCAGGTCTCAATAATAATATCAACTATCTTTCTTACAGGAATTGATATCTACGACGTTAAAATTGTCTATGTAAAATCGTTTGTATATCGAGCAGTCAGAGAATGTGATTATGTAAATAAAAAGTCTAGTCCTAAGCGACGTCGTCCTTGGTTGTCGTCATCGACAAGTCCTAATTACTTAAAATTATCCAACGTTTTTTTAAAAAAGCATTATATAGACGTATCACAGGTACTGCTACCAGATAGGGCCATCTTTGAAAGACTAGAAAGACTTCGTCTGGGACTGCTACCTCCGAGAAAGCTGCTGCTGGACTCGGAGAATATTTTTCGGAAGCTATAAAATTAACGCACTTTAGATATATGTCACGAAGAAATGAAAAGAATAAACGTACAATTTACGAATTCCAGATTCAGACGACTTTTTCCATGGTGCATCATCAGGTTCATAAGGAAGCGGTCCTTGCACAGGTGCATCTTTGTCATCTTCAGGACTGAAACGACACAGAAGTGACACGAATATATTTTATATAGCATACTGCATATAGAATATAAATTTCTATTATTCAATAACATACATTTCAGGTTTTGGTCGGTACAACTCTAATTCGTCTTCGAGATCCGAGACTCTTGCCTTCAATTCATTTCGCTCATGCAAGATTTCTTTCAGCTCGGCAGTCGTAAATCTCGGCCTATCAGGATCGTCGAGATCATAAATTGCTTTGTTCGTCAAATCAGGACAGCCCTGCAATTTACTCAAATCCTCATTTTCTTTCTTAGCCATTCCAAGCCGTCCTCGAAGATTTATAAGTTCCCGATTCTGATCTTGCAGTTGAGCTAAAAAGTCGGCTCTTTCTTCTACTAGACCTCGGGCTTGCATTTGCGCTTGTCGTTGTTTACGTTTTAATTCCCGTCCCAGTACAGTAAGCTTCTCCACTTGTGCGCTCAACTATATAACACATTGCATTATTTATTATCTACAGCTTATAACAAAATTTGTCATGTTAAAACATAATCTTAATGCAAAATCTTCTTTAAATATTTAATAATACTTTATGGCTACGGTCAACGTGACGCTACAAATGCTTCGAAGCATTCCTCTTCTCTTTTTTTTCAATGAAGAAAGAAAGAGAAGAAGAATGCGCCAAAGCATTTGTAGCGTCACGTTGACCGTAGCCTATATCTATTATGAAAAATCACCCAATTGCCTATATACACCTAAATATACCAATTTACATTTTCAATCTCTGCAGTTTTTTGCGACAATTCTCGATCTCTAGCACGAATCTGATCTCGTTGTTTATCTATCATGGACCTCAAGTGTTGCAGAACTGCTACGTCAACCTCCTGACTAGCTGTGATAGCTGAAAATTAATGCAAACGGTTATTTCATTTATTTATTTATTTGTACATTGTTTCGTCAAACGTATATTTGCACGTTTAACAAAACCTTTTAACGATTACTCGATTACTGGATTAGTAACAGGTTAATTGGTGTTAGTACTTGTTTGTTTACTGCTGTACTGACTGTCGCTACGTGATTCTTGCAGAGCTTCGGCTAATCGTCTGTTTTCTTCCTGTAATCTAGTAACCATGGCTACTAAGTCACGGGATTCTTGTCTCCAGTGTTCTTCGATTTGCTCCAGTTCCTAAAAGAATCAAATCAAACTTGACAATACTTAATACTACTGTGCTATCAAATATAACGATGAATTACAAATCGCATCGAGATCATCGTTAACGATGCCGATGTAACGTATAAGCTAAACCTTTTCAAATCGTTGCCTATCCTCAGCCTTCCCAATCTTGTCGCTCTCAAGCTGAGAGATCTTGGCACTCAGCTCCTGTACCATGGTATTTTCGCGCTCGTTTTTGGTGGCGAGATTCTCGAGTAGCTCTAAAGCGTTTATCACCTTTGGCATCAGATTGGTAACCGACTCCACCCCAAACAGATCTATGAGCTTCTCGCATTCCTTCCCTATCTCCGATGCGATGTCGTACACGTCCACCACCGACACGTCAGACGCGACAGAATATTCTTCCATTTTGCAAGTTGCGTTACCTCTCAGACAAAAAGGCATGAATACAACTTTTTTGCCGCAGCACGCTCTACGCGTAGATCTGCTCAGCGCTACGAGAAGGTGGTCTCATAGAGACGTTTCGCCGTCTCTAGGATTACGCGATTACGCCTTTCTACGGATTCGGGGATCCGAGCGTTTCTACAAATCTACACCCTCGTGCGATCTCCGGCGACTCCGGCAGAGAATCGTGTTACATACAGGACGAAATTACAGATAATATAATCACAGCCAAACTGCATGAAATATCCTGGAGTATCTCGAGGGAAGACAGGACTCCCTCCTGGTACGTACGTTGCAAGTGTATGTACGTGCCTGTAGGTTTGCGATAAATAAATCGCGTGACTTAGGTGTGGCGTTAATTGTCAAAACGACGGAGCCGGTGTTCGTGCGTCGACGGACGTTCACATTACACACTTGACGTTTCCAGATCGTATTCCAGCCCGGCAAGTGCAACGGACCCCGGTGATGTCATAGCAGCTCCATCAAAACGTCATGTTTAAATTCCGGTCGCACACACGGAGAGAAGTCACGGCGGAGCAGATGATTGAGATTATTCACAGCGTGTGTGTGTGTACTGCGTGAATGTGTGCGTGCGCGATTCATCGAGCCTACCTACAGCGCTGCGAGCTGCGAGGAAAACGCCTTCTCTCGGAGCACTACGAAACGTTGGACACGAATTGTTTTTCCTATCGACGTTCTCGTAATTTGTGTATATCTATTGCAGTTATTGCACAACGAGGCGAAACAAATCGCGAAATATGGAAAATTTATATTTTTTTACGTACACGCCATACCCGCACATAGGTATAACAGCGAGAGAAGCTGACGTTTTTATTTTGACAACAGGTGCTTATCTTCGTTGCTATATATGATATATATTATGATCGATAATCGTGCGATACGCGAAAAGATAACACTCGACACTTAGGGATTTTACAAGAATACGCATCAGCTCCTCTATTTTTGTTCTAATTGTAAGACGAATCGATATCTTTATTTATTTCATATAATCCAGGAACTTATATCCTCGTCGAGATATATACGCATGAACCGAAAGATAACGATCGTTCGATGATCGCGCAGTAAATAAAAGATAACGTGACACATCTTGAGAGACTTTAAAAGATGTTTTACGTCAGACTTTTATTTTAATAATGTAGAGGGTATTTATACGCGGTTCTTAATTTTAATGATTATAGATTCGTCTGGTGCCTCGACGTTTCAAATGGGAAAAGATTAGGACGGCTAAAAATGAGGCGCTCCGTCGACATGTTGCTGGTTGCATAAAAATACTCAATTGAAACGTAAGCCCAAGAAGGACATATAAAACTCATAGCGGTATCATGAAAGACTAGTAATCGTGATTTTATTCATCACTTAAAAATCACTTTAATGCCACTTTGACTTCATCATGACTTTCTTTTTGTTCTGCTTAGGAAGGTGATAACATGGTAACCATAGAAGTACCTATTGTTGGATCGTTAGACGTAAAGAGATCGTGAGATCATCTAAGAAGCCTCAGGGAGAAGTGATATCAATCATGAGCGAGCGAGAAGACATCGCGATTTCGATAATTCGAATGGAGAAGCTTTTATCGGGCGTCACAAACAGGATAGAGAAATCGGTATAATTTAACGTTGTAAAATTTGTATCTCGATTAAACAAATACATCGTGTTTTTCCAAGAAATTATTAATTTTCTTCGGCGCGTCTTTTTCATTTGGAAAAGTATTCTATTTA
This sequence comes from Temnothorax longispinosus, assembly GCF_030848805.1. Taxonomy (NCBI): domain Eukaryota; kingdom Metazoa; phylum Arthropoda; class Insecta; order Hymenoptera; family Formicidae; genus Temnothorax; species Temnothorax longispinosus. The sequence continues at coordinate 7,740,815 of NC_092363.1, read as the reverse complement.
GTCATTTTCTCCGGTCAACCAATCGACATGTTCGAAAAAGAGAGTTGCATATCAGTATCAGTCTGATAACGCGCTACCTTCGCGCTGAAAATCGCCATGTTTCGTTCGTAGAATTACATTTGATTTCAAAATTATCCCCACTGTAACAATTGAACGTTGAATGTTAATTGTGATCCTGTGTGTTCGAGTTATCCTCTTTCTTATTGTTATTTAACAGATTGAAAAACTTGGCGTCCACGATTCGCAGTTACTTCGAGAGGTCATTGATCTCATTGGACTTCTCAAACAATTCGTGATATCCCGCATGAAGAAAACTCCTGAAGTAGAATGCACGCGCGCTATCAATTTGCACGATTGCCGGACAAAAGTAGCGGAAACTTTGGCGGAACTTGAAGGTAAACTGAATAAAAAAATTCTTTTGTTGTAAAAAAATACGCATTATTTCGGACGCGGGCTAAAGATATCGATTGATAATAGCTTTGCGGGAGATGTCTGGAGAACAAGACTCGAGCTCCGAGATTCTTCTGAGGGATATCGTTACCTGCGTAAACGATGAGGAGGAAATAATGCGAAGCATCAGAGAGACGTCAGAAATAGAGATACCAAGAGAAAGGTACCAAAAGATTTATTATTTACTTAAACAAAAACTTGTATCGCTGTAGTGTGTTCTAGACTTTCATAATAAACTTTATTTTTATAAATGGTAGGGAAGAATCAATGCGGGAGATGCTGATTGTAAGAGAACGAGAGGAAGCGCGAAAGGAATTGCTACGATCTGAAATAGATTCGGCAGAGCGCAGATTGCACGACGTTATAGAATCCAATGCGACATCCGAGAAGAAGCTTTTTGATATATGGTAAATCCGGAGTAATCTTTATAAAAAACGCCTTTTAATTGGAGAATATTTATTTGAGGAATAAACGTCAATTAATTTTGTATTTCAGCGCAAAAGTCGAACAAGAATATATCACTTTCCTTGCTAAATATGATTGCGACATCGGCGCGTCTCATACGTTGACAGAGGAACTATCGAGAGATAATGAAGCTGTTAAAGCAAAAATTAAAGAAATTGAGGTTTGTAATATGTTTAATCTCGAATTTAATATGTTTTTAATATGTATAATTCTGCCGAGCTGTCATTGGTTTTTTTTTTATTAGGATCAGCTGACCGTGCAACGGGAGCTGTACGTTCGATTCAAGAAGGAGCGAGAAATCGCGCTGATGATAGCTTTCACCGAAAAATTGCAGCTCTTTAGGCGCAATCAAGCTGCTAAGATCATTCAAAGAGCATGGAGGGCGTACTTCGAGCGTATTTCCTTAAAGAAACGACGAAAAATGAAAAGAAAATAACCGCTTTGTCAGACTTCCATCAGCTTCGTGTCTGAATGAAGAGATATATGACATCAGTTTATCAATATATGCAATTTTCACGCGACGAAGCAAAGATACAGCACCGAAAATAATTTTTTATGTGCTAACAAAGACACATAATCTGTTGCCGTAATGAGAGAACTAGATAGAAGGAAAAAGCTATATAGTGACGTTATGATGGTTTATTTTATTCACTGAGTTGACAAAGCATAGCCGCTCCTCTTAAAATCCAATGTTCGGCTGGCTTCACCGTGGGCAATCGTACCGCTATGACGAAGTTTGTAGAGTGACCAGTGGTGGATAATACCCCGCGACGTTCGCTGGTTTTATAGAGCGGGCAGACATACGATCGTCTTTCTTCGATATCCTGCTTCCTCATCGGAATCAGCAACAGCTGGAAATATTGGGTAAAAGGTAAGTTTTATCTCATTGATCTATAAACCTTCCTTACGGAATAAATACACTTACAAAGGGTACGTTGTCGTAAAGCACTTTGGGAAAGCTCTCATTTATACACATTTCCTTCATATCGAATCTTGCGCCGTCCAAAAATAGTCCGTAAATGTAAACGCCATCCTCGGGCGCGATCGTGACGACAGTCTCTTTCAGGATTACGAAATCGAACGTGAGAAGATCTATAGGGATCTGATACTTTCGTGCGTAATTTTGTAATATCCCAGTTAGAAACGCTTGCGTAAAATAAAATCCAGGTAACCAGAATGTAACGGGCGGTCCTTCTTCATACCATTTCTACATAACAATAAATTCATACATGTACTTTAAAATACTTTAAGAAAAGAAATAAAAGTAGTACCATAGATAATCACCTGTAAAAATGTTAAACGTTGTAAAAAGTCATTGATATAACTACCCAAAGGTTTTAAAGAAGGGTAAGAATTTGCTTTCCACAACAGAGGTAACTTGCTCGTCAAGATTGCTCCGTAAATATCTTCAAGTTCGACGGACATTACGATCAAACCTACGTTATTGCAGGATTGCGATAATATAAATAATTTTCAAAAGATGTTATTTTAATTTTTATCACAATACTCTTATTAGAATATGAAAGATTGATTTGAGAATTTAAATTAATTGACAATATCTCGCGTGCATTTCTTTCTTCGAGGAATGAATAGATATACCTTTGATAGCTTTTCGTACATTGATAAGGCTACTCCTGATACAACGTAATAATTTGTTGAATCTATCTATCTCTTGCACTAACACAGTGTTCATGCTTTGGCTGTATAACGTAGGGTATTTAGCAAGTGCTGCAACGACATCGTAATCATTTGGAAGCTTATCTAAAATTTCTGTTGCAACACCATAAACTATCTCATCGTCAGAGGTTTGCCTCAAACCGGATTTAACGGCTTCCTGGGAAAAATGAACATTATCTTTGTTCAAATTATCTTGATCCATTTAGAATTTTATCTCATGCGCTCAGGAAGAATGAGATCAAGATTTATTATAGTAATCCATGATATCAAGTCGTAATTTCGAAAAGCGATATGTAACAATACCTTAATTTTCCAAAGATCCTGAGAGCGAGCAGTAAAAAAAAGATAATTACATAAAATACATAATATTTTATAATTATATAAAATTTATTAGCGGTTAGTATAATTAATCAAATTATAAATTAAAATGCCATTATTTTTTATGGCAACATCATAATTACATACCGTTCGATCCTGAATAATGTTTGATAAAATCAAGAAAAACGATGATAATTATAAAATGTAATAATCGTTATTTTCTTAAAAATTTAAGTATTATAAATTTACCTGAGTGAGCAGCAATGAAGTGAATAGCAGGTCTGTCTCTCGCTGATCTTTAAGAATATCGGCATTATCATGCATGCCAAATACACTTGGTTCTGTAATTATTGGAAGTTTCCTCGTATGTGCGATATATGCTTCGTATTCTCTGACGATCGGACAGTAATAAATAGTAGACGATACATCAAAGTAGTATATTTCATCGGTCAACAGTTCCCTGAGTAAGGACGTAAGTAATAATCTTTTGATCGATTGATAAAAGTTACCACAATTCACTAATACTCACGGACAATAGAACTTGGACAGGATAGTATTCAGTGTTCTACGATCCCATTCGTCCGTAACTCTGCCTCCATAGTTGCATTCACCCGTGAGATACATCAAAGCGTCGAACTGCACGTCTTCGTAATCGTCCAGGAACATCTTCAATTGCAGAGCGCTGATCCTCAGATCGGTCTCGTTGAATTCGTACGGGATGTTCCAGCCGATCGGGCCGAACTTCCGTCTCTCTTGTACGATAGCATGGAAAAAACACAACGAGTACAGAAGCTTCTTGAAGTACTCGCTTTGAATGCAGCCCTCGAAGAACTCCAGATTACTGATTGGATCGCTCGCGTAGGATCTCAAAATGTTGGCCCTGAGTCCTTTAGGCGGCTCGTTCGTAATCTTGATGCCATTCTGGAGAACCGATATAGGAAAGTGCTCCGCTGGATAACTGGTCAACCATAGACGGAAGTCAGGATGAATCGTATCAGGTATCAGACCCTCGCATATCTTCTCCAAGGTTGGCATCCAGCTCTTGGCTAAGTGACAGTTTTGCAGTACCACCCAGTTACCGTGCAACACACCGTTCTTTATCAATCCCTCCGCTATTGGCCCTTGACCTGAAACAATGATATGGTTAATTTCACGCGACAAATCTTCACGCGGCAAACACTTACCTTGGCCGAGAGACAAATAGAAAAGACGTTTAGCACCGTAGCCTTGCTCGTCAGCAAATGTCCACAAAGTTTGCGCCGGATCGGCGCCGGGAGTTAGGATGAATATCAGTGGAATGCAACAATTAGAATCCGCGAAGGAAGATGCCAAATCAAAAGCTGGTGCTTCTATGTATTGCGTGCCCAGTTGTTCTACAACATCCGCATTATCGGAATAATCATTGATGTCCGTCCAATTTATTCAGTTGATATTTACTTGTTTTTTATACCTTCCACCAGCAACTGCACTGCTGGGATAATTTTATCGGGACGGATACATCGCAGAATTAACAGTCGTTCGAATAAATTTAAACTGTCGTATGGCGCAGGGAAGTGCTGTTTCTGCGGTTCTTTCGAGTCGAATATCTTTTTCCACTCGCCAACAGCGTTAGAGAACGATTCTCTGATGCCCTACGAAAGTGCATTCTATAATAAATATCAAATTTCTGATTGATTATACAAAAATTTACTTCGAATCCTTTAACATTATCCAGTCTGCACAATTCGTCCCAATGCTTGACAAGCAGCCAGTCGGCGGGATTAGCATATGGATTCTCCAAACCTATCCCACCAGTTAATAGAAACAACCACTGGTTCATTGTTTTCAACGTGTCGCTTGTTTCGCGCAGATTAAAAACGAGAAGCAACGTAAACAATAGCTTATCCTTTTCAAATAAAGATCTACAGATGTTGACGTAAAGGGAATATGTGAAGTATTTGGTCAGATTCTTCAGACGTTGCTCGATATTATCAGTCACCTCTGTGTGATCGATAGCCATGTTGAAGAGATTCACAAACCAGGCCAATGAATATTGATACATTGGATCTACGTTAGCTAGAGACGCTGCAAAAAGAATAATCCGGTTAAAATCTATTTAAAACTTTCGCTTAGAAATGTATCAACAACTTTTCTTCTATTATTGATCAGATTGATCTTCCACGATTGATCTACCTATCGTGAAGAAGAGTATGGTCGAATAGACAGCGATAGATTGATACTGCAATCTCGCGGCGTCGATCGATTTTTCCGTAACTTCTGTGGCCGTTTGCTTCACTTGAATATCATCGCTCAAATTTTTGGACACCATTAAAATATCAATAGCTTCCTCGTCCTCCAAAATGTTACCTTTCGCCACGGAAAGTACTTCTAAGATTTTATTTTCTGTCTCTTTCAACATCCTATCATAACATCAGATAATGTAAAAAATGATATAAGTGAAATGCATAAAATCGAAACGTATCAAAGAAAATACTTTTTGTTCGCGGCACTTTGTACAATCAAAGCGTTCTTTTCCGATTCCAAATCAGGCCTTTCCTTCGCGACCACAATACCAAGCAACTGATCCTCTAGACCGCTCGGTGTTATCATAAAATTCAGCAAAGTTACTCTTACCGCTATTTCCGGCAGATAATGAGGATTCCTTAACTTTGTCGTGATGTAAAGCCTGTGTGATAAGCATTATACATTATATATTATGTGCAAGAATATTTCGTCTCAAGTTTCCTGATCATATGTTTTCTTGTATATATGTAAAACAGATCCAATATTTTTTACGCATGTAATTAAAGCATACCTAAAATTAGTGTTATATTCTACTACGGTGTCGCCCAATTTTACACATAATGCACCAGCATGCTTGAACGTCTGTTTGAGAAGTATCGGCTCAAGAATAGCGTCTAATTCCTCTTCTACGTTTTCCAAGAGTACCGGTTGCCCAAATTGTATTGCGTTTTCCAAGGTCCTCACATAATCAAGTTGACTCAATCGAATAATGCTTATATTGTTCTTCTTCTCCATATTTCTTATCCATTTATTAGCTTGGCTTTGTGGATCTATCATCAGCGGCCACCTTCTGGCATTTCTATAAAAAAACAACGTTGATATTACGCGATAGAACACGTTACTGAAATTACAATTGACTTACGTAACGATAATTCCGTTGTCGATGGAAAATACGTCGGCGGGCAACCCGGCGATGTTCCACGATCTGATCAAAACCGGATCGCCGAGTACATCACGCAGATGGAAATCGTGGCTGCAAATCATTTGCATATCCGAGCACAATTGCACCCACTCGCTTATCTGTTGCACACGAAACGGCATGGTGAACGGGCCCAAGTAAGCCACTACACCGGAAGCAATTAGCACATCCCCCGTTAGCCGATAATATCTATATAGAGAGTAAAAAGTCAAATTTAATGTGAATATTTGCAATAATCAAGAATAAAGATTTGCTTCAGACAGATCTTACGTCTCGCCCAATTCCGTGGCGGTTTGGGACCAACGTGCGTATTCCCCGCCTAATCCCCCGATGAGATCCTCGGCCCGCTTCAGTTTTGTCTCACAATCCGCCACCTGATCCGACATCGTTTGAAACTCCACTTTTTTTTTGCTTAGAGTTTCTTGAAGATCCAACAACTTTTTCTAATAGCGGATTTTTAAGAAATTAAATTTTTTAAATATAGGATTCACATAAGTATATACTTTTATAAGTATACATATATTATTTCTTGAATTTGTCTTATATTTATAATCTGACCTTGTAACCTTTGTATTGATATTCATAATGCATACCTGTACTTGGCGCAATTGTTCTCTCTTAGTGTTTAATTTTTGTATAGCATCGTGATAAGCAGCTTCAGCTCGTGCCAGGGCTTGTTTTTTAGGAGCAACGATTTTCGCGATTGTATCGTATTCAGACATTGCGATAACCCAACGGCATAATCCTTCGCAAGCCGTTGACACCTTCTTGATCTTCTCCGGATCAAAGTCCGGATTGATCAGATATTCCTTCCGTATCGTTTCTATTGCTTTATCCGGTATATTATCCTTATCAAAGTGAAGTAGCGAGTCTAAAAATTTAGCATCGCTGAGCATCCTCAAGGCGGCCTTCCAGTAATCATCAATATATGCACCCTCTTTCGTCAGCACTCTCTCTGGCTTTATTTGCTGCAATAATTCACTTAAATTACAACAATATATAAGCAACTTAATTAATATCTGAGTAATTATTATGTTAGATTTTTTTGTAAATAACAATATATACGTTGTTTTTCATAGCACAATGCCTTATACCTTGAGGACGCAAACGCTCTCCACAATGAGCTTCACACCATAAGGCGGATGCTTCATTGCTTTCACTATCGCGATATCTGCCAATGTTAACGTGTCCAACGCTGCTTGAGCTCGATTTAAGATAGGCATAGCTTCGGCCAAATCGGCATCGCATTCGGCTCTTATCACAGCTGCTTCATTCGCGACAACCTACATGATCATAACTTCATATAGGAGCACAGTTTCATTAAATTTGTATTTTACGTTTAATATCAATAATATATTATTGTGTTAATAATATGATATATTGTACGATCTTACTTCAGCCGCGGTTTCGTCGACTTTGACTACTTTCTCAAACTCTGCGACTTCCTGATTTTCTTTCTCAACGTCGGCCAGCATTCGCTGGATATCCTGCGTGGCCGCAATCAATTTTGGTTGCAATTGTTTCAATGTATTCTGCATCTCCGTCACTTGATGCTGCGCGCTATCCAATTGTCCTAATCCACCCTCGTACCGAGTCTTGGCGAGCAGCACTTCTCTGTAACATTATGAAAAGTTAAACAGGTAGATTCAAGGCCTAACGGAATCAGACTTACCCACGCTTCTTGTCGAGTAAGCTCTGAAAAGTCTTGATCATTTCGAGATAAGACGTAGGCGTCACATAATTGCGTCTATTTAAACGAACTAAGAATTCGTCGCTTAATTTTTGAGTGGATACGTGGAAGAATTGACACATGTCAATACCGACACTCCTTTCGTGATCAGTAAGTTCGACTGTAGACAAGAATTTCGTCGCGACAGCCAATAAGGCGTCTTCAGGCCATGGCTTAAACGATGAAATTAACGATGTAATATTATTTAAAAAATTTGTTTAACAACAGTGATAAAATCTGGTGACTTTATTTTAATACCTGGAACCAATCTATGGTGCAACAGTTAACTAAAGCCGGGAATTTCCTAATCCAATTTCTAAAAGCGTCGCCGATGGGAGACATAGTGACAACAATATGTAACTGATCGCGACAGATTTGCACGAATAGATTAAAAAGTGCCGCAGGGCTACCGTCCGTTTGCAACGCTCGTTCTCGTTGTTGATCAATCTGTTTCATCTTTTCGCATATTTCAGCCTTCTCATCAGCCGTGAATATATTGGGCACCTAAATAAAAATCGACATTGTTAAATTTTTTTACATGTTGGCAAAAAGATATATAAATAGACAAAGTGGCGGATAAAAATAAATAATTTAATACGTTATTTATTTACTTCTCCTGAATTAAGCATATTGCTGATATCTTCCAAGAAGTTGGCCTCTTTTATCTGCATGTCGCTGAAAAGAAAAGTCGAATGCAAATCGGTAGCAGTGGCTTTCCTTAGAATAGCTTTGATATCCTCGTGCCATTCATGCAGGCCGTATTGTTGCGTAAGTTCGACTTGGAACACGTCGTAGTCGCAAATGTGCGACGCCAATCTGGTTAAAGACTGCCTTCCAGACCCGCCGACTCCGATGAGGAGAGCGTGACTCCGCGGTTGTTTGATGACACGAGCTATCCTTGACAGATGCTCGATCGCGAACCTTTACATTTACATTGAATTTAGCACAAGATCGGGCATTAATTGCAAATACCACATTTACCAAATTTGTAAGACAGATTTACCGAAACAATACCAGGTTCATAGGCTTCTTCGTCATCGAATTATACTCAGAAAGATACGTTTCCACGATCTCTCGCAATTGTTCTAGATCGTTAACTTCTTGGTATAAGCGAATATCTGCCTTGGCATCGGTAAAATCGCAATACATCAAATTTCGCAATTCATTTATGGTGATCTGTAGAGATATGCAAGAATGTAAGATATGTATCAAAGCACAACTTTCTTTTTTATTAGCTAATAAAACAATAAGATCTTACTCTTTTTATGTATTGTTTCTTTTCTGGAAGCAGGTCTTCAAAGAGTTCTTCCAATGAGACTTCCATGCGTTTCGTTAGTGTCATGCTTATTTGCTGTATCAACCAATTGATGTCGATTTCGTCGACGGAACGATCGCCAAATACACGAAGTATCTCGTGAACCCATAATCGCTTCATATTTGAGAGTGCGGGCATAGTTTCCGGAACCGATAAAAGCACTCCCTGCGTGATAATTGCAATAAGAATTTTTCTTGGAGATGTATAATAACAGAATAACAGAACAACAGGAAAATAACGTATAGGCAACCTGAATAACTCTGGAGAAATCACGAAGATTAAACATGTAATGGCATTTCGCAGGTGTCGGTAGCAAATTGCGTAAGCTTTCTTTGTAAATGTCTAGTGTTGCTAAAACGATTTGATCAATGCATGGATCAAATTCTTTGCTAAAACCCCTACACACAAAGAAACATATACATATATTATAGACTTCTGAATTCTCATAAAACAAGATGTTTACTCGGGATAAATTTAAAACGTATTCTCTGAACATTCTATTAAATATTTTTAAATTTATAGACCTCGTATCGAGATGCCACAGAACAATTTTACTAAATATCGTGATCATAACGTCATCCTCGAATTCAGATATTGCCAGAACGAAGAAGTGTCGTTTGAATCGTGGCGTAACATCTTTGCCGGCAATTGGCGGAGCCATCGCGCACATTAATTGGATCTCGATCAATTTTATTAGCGTTCCTTCTTTTCTGTCATACCTACCGATAAGAAATTAATAAAAATTACGAATGTTTTACTGAAATTAAATTTAATACGCTACTTAAGGAATGTCTAAATATGTAATATTTTTATCCACAAATTATACATCAAAAGTAAAAAAATCAAATATTAAGTAATCAATAACGACAAACAATTCAGGATACGTCACCATTGCCAGTGGTCCAACCATTGCCGCAATAATTCTATAGGCGGTTGCGCCCCAAATGTTTCTTTCATCGGCATCGAGACATCATCGACGAAGACGATCCATCGTTTACCTATGGGAGGACCGTAAACGCCCTTACGCCGGCGATCTAATTTGCTCATAATAATATCTTGCGTTTGATTAGCGGTAGTCTGCGCGGAGAAATTGATCAGCAACGGCTTATTCACCGCGGCGTTGTTCTTCTTTAATAAGAAGTCGATTATGTACACCGATTTCCCGGTGCCTGTCGGACCTACAAAAAGCACCGGCTTCTCGTGTTGCACCAGCATCTGAAAGAGCGCCGTGTACCGTATCGTTTCTACGGTTGGCACGATTATTTGATTGACAGGGATGTCACGGGGAATCGGCGGTGCTGATATTAACTCGTCAGACCATAATTTCCACTTTCCTTTGCCCTGATGAAAAGAAATGACAGACTTGACAGGATAAAATGTCTTCTTAAGAGATAAAAATATTTATAGATGTTAAAATTAGATAAATAAATGTTTTCAAATGTTTTTACCTCCTTAATAAATCTGTAATCAAATACCAAATTATGCTTTGGCATGATAAATATATAGGGTTTTAAAGGTGGCGGAACGGGTTCTTGTAATTTAAATATCTTCATCAGTGGAAGTGGAAATTCTTTCTCCAGAAGCCCACAAAATAAAATGCTAAATTGTTCCTTATATTTGGCTTCCAAAGTGCCTCCCATTGCCCAAATGCACGAAAAGAAAAATGAGCCCTACATAAATATATTTAAAGTTAATTATTACTATAACTTATAACGTTTTATTAATTATTTGATCATCAAATTCCAACTTCTATCTGTGCTCGAAGATCAAGTTCGCTTATATTTTTTACTACTTCTTCATTATAATAGTCATCCAAAAAACAATCCATGAGATAAGTGACAGATCGCAAAAGGTTTGAATCGGGCATCGGACATATTTCCTGCAAATTAATAAAGTGTGAACAGTATTTAATCATGATACCTAATTCTATTATATAATGAGAATAGATATTCTACCTTTACATTGCACCGGCGTAATAGGTGAAAAAGAGGTTTACAAAATCTAAGAAACAGCGATTCATACAGGAAGACTCGTAGCCATTCATCTATCACTTCTGGCAATTTGGCTATCCAAGAATTTAACAAGGGCTCCCATCCTAACGCTCCAGGTTCCATATAAATCATTCCTGTTATGAACGATTTGTCAATCATCTAATTCTAGATTTTACTATTGTCATTAAAGGACTTATTTACCGCAACGAGATACCGTTGCCGGTGAAGCAGCTTCCAGATCTAATGGCTCGAATATCAGGTTGGTCGTCGGGGCCAGCTGAATGATCTCTCCGCTCATTAGACACAACTTTTTGTTGTCGTCAAGAACGGTGTTCATACTTTCTATCCACATCGCGTCTATCGGACCATCGAAGACCAACCACTTTCGATTGTCGTTTGTCGAAGTTGCAAAAGCTCGATAGCTAACAGCCAGAATACCATCGTTCCATTCGTGAGACGCTGGATCAAATTGCCCGTACAATTGTCCCAGAGTTATCGACTTCGGATTGATCACTGTTATCTCCACTTTGCGCTCGTTCATCAAATTCTGTTCGAAATCGATATTGAATTTAATCGTTATATACTGGTATAATTACTTCTGTCATTGTTTATGACACGAATCACTGAGGTAACAATTAAATTTCGGAGCACCTACATTTTCTTCGCAAATTTCGAGTGCGTCAGCCAGCATTTTGTAGGCCGTAGTCTTGCCGGCAAAGGGATATCCGACGATCATGAATCCATGCCTGACCAACATCATCTCGTATATTTGCTGGATTTTTTCCAGAAACACAGGGACGCATTGGATGTTCGCAGCGGCGCATGCTTTATGTGCGGACGCGTTTAAGTGCACATAATTCGGCTCAGGAAGTTGCACGTTTGGAAAAAGATCCGAGACGATACCCTAAAATAACATATTTTTAATGACAATCCTCCCCTTATTTGCACATAAACGTATAAACATACGTGAAACAACGGTATATCTTCGCTAAGAAACTTGGGCAAATTCACGTCCTTGATACTACGCAGGATCAAAATATCCTCGTTCTCTTCCGGATATCTCAATTTCAAATTTCCTGCTGCTATTAAAACAGATTTCACCGCTCGCATGCCGTAGTCGTAATGATTCTGACTGGACAGTTGCTCCGAGCATAATTTATAAGCCATAACTATTTTAATAGACAAAGGCCTTGCGTTGTAGAATCCATATGAGTACAAAATATTCTCTGCTATTAAGGCGTAATCCGGTACCTATCGAATATGAAGAAAATACAATATATTTGGTTTTTTCAAGGCGCGTTTTTGAACTTACCATCATAGCTACTGGTCGGAACAAAGCTTTCAGATTGTCTGGCAATTCCGTTCTGCCAGCGTATCCCGGATTCATCGTGATGAATACCGCACAAGTACGATCCAATTTCAATTCTGTTTCTTCGAATATCAGAATCTCTTTCCCCGCTTGTATAGCTCGTTGAATAGTTAGTATCTGCTGCGCCACTACCGACAGGACTTCTAGATCAATGCGGTTGAATTCGTCGAAACAAGACCAGGCACCCGTGCTGGCTAATCCCTGTAGAATATAATATTATTTTATATAAATTCAGAACAAGAAAATTTATGTTACATAAATAACATGCTATCTTCCGTACTCAAATAAAAAAAATATTTTAAACTTTAGCTTGATATACAAATGTGTTTGTGTATCTGCACACTATCGGATTAAATGTTTCCAACACGTACTTTGAAAAATTTGCCCAGGGCGATATAATCCAATCCCTCCGAGCAATTGAATACGACGCATTGCTTGGCGACTGCTTTTGCCAAGTCTTTGGTAGTCTCGGTCTTTCCTGTCCCAGCTGGCCCTTCCGGAGCGCCGCCGAGATGCTGGCTGAGAGCCCCGAACAAGGTGCGATAGCATCGATCGGTGAGCGGTGTTATCACTAATCGCGACGTATTGCCCAAGTACTCGTATGCATAGCCTAGCTTGGAGTTTATCATCATCGTGTACAAGTCGTCGTCCTACAGAACAGAATTCTTATGTAGCATAAATCTTATTATTGACGATACTGAATATGTACGATAACAAATGTAAATTATAACAAATTAAAAAGAAATACCACATATATCTGAATCGAACTCACTATCCAATAATATCTTAGTTGGCAAAGCCACTTAAAGTCCGCGACTTGATTTACACCTTGCTCGCATAACTGCGCCAACACATCACGACTGTGAACATCCAGCGTTACTAAAGCTTCTGCAAATAAAAAGAAGAAAAAGGGAATAATTTCCAGATCGATAAAACTGAATACATTGCCAAACAGAATACCGACCCAAAGTCGTACGATTCTGCGTTGATAATTTACCACGAACAAGCTTGACGATTTCATTAAGTTCGTACGTGCATATTTCAACGTGATCTCTTAAACTTTCGGAGCCCTTCGGAAGCTTATCAGTAACATCTGTCGTCCAGTATAATTTACTGACGCAGAGGACAGTCTGTCCCGGCCATTCCAAGGCCCATTGACACCTAGCTTTAGTTGGGAAGGCATTTTTGGCTCGTATCACCTAAAGGAAGATTGAATCAATATGTTTAATAATTCAATAATTCATCTATTTCGAGATCGTTGTCGGCCAATTGACCTGAGCTTTCACGCTTTTTTTCATATCAGTTTCAAGCTCAAGGAGCCACTTTTCCACTTGTCCTCGCGCAGCAGTCGTATCGATTACGTCCTCGAGAATAATCACCTCCCCTTCGGATGACATCATAGCTGTGGCCTCCATTGCATCGGTGAAATTCAATTTTTCGATGCCCTCGAAACATTTTTTCAAGTGTGGCTGCACTCTACGATAATAATTAAAATGCAGAGTTACGAGCAATCGAACATATATGACAATAATCAGCGTGATAAAGCGTATACCGCGTAGGATCCTTTGTCTCAGACAAGATTTCCAGAAGTTCATCGTTAGAGAGGAAGAAAAATCGCGGGAAGAAGAGCCTCTTCTTCTCTAGATAAGCGGCAAGTCCTTTTTGCACCAATTCAAGCAAATGGGTACATTTTTTCAGACGATCCAACATTTTGTCGATATCGACGACGATCATGACTGCTGGATTACCCGCTACGATTGTCATAAGTTCTCTCCAGATCTATTTCACACATATAATTCAAATTTTAAATCGTTTGAAATTTGTATATTGTATAAGTGGTAATGCGACGATTTAATTTACGTTGTGATTATAAATTACGAACTTTATCTACGGCGGTAAATCGTCGACTCTCCTCTGGCATCTGTTGCTGTATATCGGGCGATGAGAAGATCGGTTCAAGATACATCCATGTCGCTTGAACTTTGAGCCAATAATCCATAATATCTTGTAGCAAGAGCAATTTGGCTTCCCATTCTCTAATAGCATAGAAAATAGTGACAATGAATTTTATTTGACAATAAAAGTATAGCGGTACCGATAGAAAAATTAAAACTTTTCTTTCTAAAGAGCTTTGTTTAAAGCTTTGTAAACCTACAGGGTTTCTTTCTCAAACGGCTTTATGTAAAGAGAATTCTTCATGGTTTGAGCCTTTGTTAGATGATCGTCAAGCAATAGCTGTATCTCTTCCACACTGGCGATGACATATGTGCCGGTGTCGCGATAAAGAGTGACGGTAAATGCAATATCCGCCCAATCGGAATACATTTTGAATAAAGCCCTCTCTAAATTACCCTCTTTAGTAGCCGACTCGGATATCACGTCAAATTTCGCGACATAGTCGCCTAGACCGTAGTCGAGAATCTGTGGACGTAAATACGATTACGATCTGCCAATGACAAACTAGATAGCATTAGACTAGTTTGCATTTACCTTGGCCAACGTCATGTATTGATCGACTTTTATCGGAAACCCAACAATCTCTGAAACCTGCTCCCAATGACGGCTTTTCAGGGAAGGATTTCCAAGAGTCAATATCACTGGTATGTGCTCTTTAAATTCTTCGATTTTCATTCTTACGATTTCTGCCAGCTTTCTCACTGTAGGTTCTTGAAAAGCCTTCTCCAACTTATATACCGTGCGATATGCAACGCCTGTTTCGTTCTCAATCACTTCGGGATCGTATGAGCCTATCATAGCTTCGGTCCAATTCTCGTAATTAGTTAAGAATTCGCAGGCGATGTCATAGAATTTTTTATAAGGTGCCAATTTATCGGCTATCTAATTATCAATAAAAATAATATTATTTCTTTCGTATAGAAAAATTCAAGAATATGTGAGATAGAAAATATAAATGTAAAACACCGAATTTCTGATGTTTTTAAAAATATAAAAGCTTTGCTTAAGCATGTTATAATTGCCATAATTTGTTTACATCACTAAATTGCGAAAAAATTTTTAACATATATACAGATAAATATAAATCAACACACACACAAAATTAAATTGTTTTGTATTACCTTCTTTCTTAAGGGATACCGCGACGTTTCCCAACCGAATAATTTTTCCTCGTCATTGAATTCTGCGATTGTATCCATAGCAGCAATCAATTTTTTATCGAGACTCGTAGCTTTCTTTTTATATCGTTGTATCTCTTCAATATTGCCCCAATATTGCAACTCGTTGCAGTATTTTTCATAAATCTGAAGATCCTGTTCAAATTTTTCGATTCTGGCTTTGAGCGTTGCTTGATATTCACCCGTTTTACTTGCAATTATCTCTCGATGCTTTTCGAAAATTTCAGGCATTGTGTGATACCTGGATATGCGAGAATTTCAACAGAATTATTCACATTATTCAAAATTTTTAGATATATTATGTGAACAAAAACTTGTCTCCACATGTAATTACATTAACTATTCAGGTTTATTGTTACTTTGAGTTACAGAACAAATTTTACTGCGAATTAAATTAATATAATTAAAACGCGCTCACCAATGAAAAGCAAAATTATTGCTCTTCAACTCGACTGGCGTTAAATGGTGATAATCTGATAAAAATATTATATATTTCATTACTTCTCTCAACCGAGTCTCCAGCTCAAAAACAGTCTCTGTTTCAGATTTATGTATGAAAGCCTGCAATTTCATGAGTTCTGATGTGTTGGGCGGTATACTTAATGCTTGGTCTGCGATGTTTTGATAAACCTCTCCTATACTGATAATTAAAAATTGTTATTAAATAACAATTAAAATTATTATTAGATCTTTTAATCGCAAAGTTATATTCAAATATAAAAATCGGCGAGAAACATACGCTCGAACTTTTTGCTGATAATCAGCGACCATTTTTGAAATTAATTCTCCTTTGAGGTGAGCAGCTGTAGAAGCGAGATGTTCTATAATGTGATGTCTGCGAACTTCAAAGAGATCGGTAAAAGACGTCCAATAAAATTCTAGCGGAATATTCTTGCTCAAACGATCATAATAATCAACGAGTTCGCAATATTTTTGGTACGGATTAGGCGGTTGGGCCTTCACAAAGTTCCGAACGTAATTGATATCATTGTCGTTTATCAAACTCATATATTTATCAAACTCGCGCAGTTGCATTTCTGGACCAATCCTATATTGTTCAATTAAATTTGATATGGCGTTTGCGTGTTGCTCAAGAAGATCTGAAGAAATCATTGGCTATGGAAACATATAGGAATTTAATAATTATAGTATTGTAATAATTTTATTAATAATTTCTAATCATTATATTAAGTGTACGTTGTTAGTGAGTTTAACAATGAAATAATTACTCGAAATAGTAGTTTTTGGCAATTAATTAATGATTTTATTAAAACATTTTACGATATTTTCTGAACAACGTTACGTGACGTCTATACCTTGAGCAATTCAGGTGAACTACTACTCGGACAAATCCATCCAAGTTTTACTTCCGCTCGTGGTAACGTTGTTACAGCATCGTAAAGAGAATTTAGCAGCATTGAAAGTCCATTCGCAAATGCTTTGAATGTGGGATCAAAAACAACAGATGTGTTCCGTACCACAACGTCTATATTAAAGCCACAATTTGTGTGCTGTTCATAATAATTATATTTAAATTTAACTTAATTGACCGAAATATATATTAAAAACAAATTTTTAATCGAACATCAAAGTCTGTAAAATATATACGTACACCGACATCCATGAGATAATCAATGTAGTCTTCCATTGAACGCAAGCACAAGTCTCGCAATTGATCTTCCATGACGTAGGCAAGACAATTGAAGAATCTATTATATTGCGGATTGTCCACCGGTGGCAAATTTCCCTTCTTCGAAGCCTGAATGTGAAAATTTCGGCAACAATCAGACGTAATTTAACATCGATACTTGCTAGTACTTTTTATTGCTTGAATAATAAAGCAAATTTCTTACTGCGAGTAAAACGTTACAGATCTTTGGCAGCCACCGTTTGAGAAGATCATCGCTCGTGTCTCTGAGGATTCTTAAAAATTTGTAATCGAATTTTGAAAGATTGTACGATTGTCTGTACGACGCCAGCTCTCGTTTATCTATTTGTTTGGCCTCTCTACGAATTACAAAATTATACTGGAATTACAAAATTATACAAAATTATAATGTATAAGAATCATTTCACGTATAACGATATTTTGATACTATGTGCCAACTTTTACTAACCCGTATTCACGATACCAGTAATCTAAAGTTTTGCGTATGCACGGGTGATACAGGATGATCGATCTCTTCTGCAATTTCGCTTTTATTTTTTTATACTTAACACTGTGCTCCGGCGACAACAATTCAGCGATTTCTCGGGAGAGCAACGGCTGTAATGTGCACAATCGGGTGTGAAAGCGACCGTTGAATTATCGGCAAAAGGGCATGTTGTCGTACGCCGACCCAACATCAGGCGCCCAAAAAATTTGCGCGTGAAATAATACTTCATATATATGTTACATATGGATCGTTGTAGACGTCGTACTTACCGGAACGCGGAGCGCCTCCTCGAAGGGTTCCTGCAGCACAAAGTCAACGATCGATTTTTTCATGCTCCTGACATAGTCAGTTTTTAATTCCCGAATTAATTGGTCGAAGCACTCGTCGTGTCTCTCCTGCCATTCAGCGGACACCATGCTCGTGATCTTCTTTAACGTGTCAGAATCTAAGGTGCCTGCATGAGCGTCGTCAACCTCATGAAGAATGTAGTAGTAATACCTCAAGAGATTCTTGTCTTCCTCCGTGAGCCAAATGTCGGCGATATCGTCGACGTCGCTCGGAGTTGCTGCTGTTTGTCCGCAAACGCTATCGTCGTCTAAAGCCGTCCGCTCATTTGCATAGTCGCTGCAAATTTCCATTTTATCTTCGCGCCGGCTTTCGTCGTATTTCATCGGCCCTTTGATCTTCTTAATCAGATGCATCCGAAATTCGGCCCTCCGTCGACGTAGCGACATATAATAATCGTCCTTGTGAAAAACCATCTCTTTTTCTTTTTTCTTCGACGCCGTAGTGTCCCTTTAAATCATTTTCAATAGTTTTCTAAACATAATTTTATACATAATTTACGTGCAATAAACTTACAGGAATATTTATAATATGTTGTATTTTGCAACAAGCAAACGATACTTTGCGAATTGTTATAGTAACTTACCTGGGCAAAGTTTCGCATGTCTGTGGTAAATCGAAACTCCTCAGTTCATCTTTAACATATTTTTTCAAGCGATCATACGCCTTTCGATGCGTGTGATAACTTTTGAAAAGCTTGGTATTGGGGCAATATGTATCGGAATTGGATTTCATCCAATCGCAATGCTTTTTACGAGATTTCCTGACGGGTGGCTCTTCATCTCGCTTTGTTATTCCTGTGCACGGTTCCGATTGACAAATGTCAATTCCTTTGTCGCTTTTATCTTGTTCCATGGCTTCTTCTTTTCTCTGAGTTTTATCTTTCTCTCGTATACAACGCGGGCTCTCCATCGTGTAACCAAGTCCTTTACACGTTTTTTTTTATCGGAATTGTTATGCTAATGTAAATTCGAGAACATTAAGCGCGTGTACGTATTTTAGGTAAGATAGGTAGAAAATCATAAAATGAGAGATAGTCATTCAACCTCTCTCCTTCAACTTACCGTTACAACTTATCGGTTCTAGGTTTCGTCTTGCTTGGTAAGGGGTTTGCAACGCAAACTTTGCGTTACCATAGCAGTCGCAATAACATGGATACACGTTATGTCAATTGTAACATAACTCCGTTTGATATCTTTACTGAATTATTAACGTGTAATAATGCAATATGCATTGATGAGGCAAGAAATAATTGGAAATTAGCATTTGTGCAAAAACAAAAGGACGCCTAATCCGAGAAATATGTAATAAAGAAATAAAGGAAATTTTGAGGGATATATTGTATGTGTAAAAAGAATGACAGATTGCTTTCTTCTTTTTAACGTAAATATTTATTGTGTATTTATATACGTGACAGCTGTTTTCAGAATAATACTTTCATAAGTGCGGTGAGTCTGTCGATAGTACGTGTCTGGTAGTTTGATATCTATCCAATGGCCGCTAGCTTGCGATTTCGCGGTACCGAAGATGTGAAGATAACGATGCAATATAATATATTTTTCCTTTACATATTGAGTGTTCCGGTAACGCAAAATACAAAGTTCATCGCGATATTAAATTTTATATATATATATATATCTGTATTTATATATAACGCATATATATATGTACATATATCACGACATAATTCACACACATTTGATTGTCACTCGTCTCTCTGATATACATAATACACTGTTGATCCCTCTATACATCTAAATAGGCAACGTGAAATATTTCTTTGCGTAGTCTCGCTCTTTGTTCCGGGAATATGCGAATGAAAATTCAGTTCAGCAAATTATCAGGGACAATCTGCTAAGTGTATATGTATGTGTGTGTTATATGGGTACGTGTGTGCAAGAAAATAAACACATTGGACCCCCGCAACCTCCTAGCATGCCCCTTGCACACTATAATATGGTATCGGAATTAAAATATGCACATATAGACGAACGATTAAGAGCGAAAAGGCGACATTTTAAAGGGCACACCCGCTTTTGTTAGCTTTTGCCAGTGAAAATACAGTAGGCGGCACATGCTCCGCAACGGCGATTCGTGGCCAAAACGAGGGCCGCGTGGATATATTGATTTTCTTTCCAACACCTTTCCAATGTTCCGCCGATGTATTCAACGTCGAAATATAGTCATCGCCGTTTACGTGCGCGGTTAGTGACACGTTACACAGGGATATAAACCGCAAACGATTTGTATCGATCCTTTCTTTTGACATATTGCAGAATATATTTTGAAATATCTACAGAATACTCCAAAATAAAGGGCAAATGTCGAGGACGGTTGCCTCGACATTTTGTCGAATCAGTTGTTTGTGAAATCAGATCTTCCACCAGAATAAGCACAGACAGATTTGAATAATATTTATTGAGAGAAATTCGACTTTGAACTCTGTTCCAAGTGAAGCTTGGATATACTGTCACATGTATATGGTGTTTTCTCCGAGAATACCCTGTGTAACGATGTAACTGTACAATTATATCTAACGGCTTATAATGTTGACACAGGTACATTCAATGTGAATACGGATAACACACAGCGCTTTGAAAACGTAGTCGATTAATTATTGAAATTTATCTTCGCAACCGATTAATTTCTCCATTATAACGCGATTCGAGCACAAGTAACATTTTCTGTAGTCTTAACGAGGTTTTACAGATTCGGGAAGAAATAAATAAGATAATACTACTCACACACCTACATTTCTGATAATAATGATACATGTGTTGATAGTTCCATATACCAACGGTATTGATCCAATTCTCCTGTGCCTAACAAGCAATAGCCTTACGGTTATCTATAACGGAATCCTCTTTGATAAATTTTCCCAAAGCCAAAACTAATATTGACGACATCACGGAACACAGTACGTTTGACTAATTCTCTTGTTTGACGTTCTATGACACATACATACACGTAAAGTGTACAGCTTGATATAAATTTTCTAGTTTTCACATGCATTATTGCTATGCTTGATAATGTCTTCAAACTTGAACAGATGTTAACTATCTCCAGTTTATATCTCTGAATTAATTGAAAATTGTGTCGTATCCCTTTCAGATATTCAACAAATTGTGAACCGTTAAGTTAAAATATGTCACACGATATAACGTTTGTCAAAATATAATATAATCTTTTTACAATTTCAAATATCCGATATGTCAGATCTTATTCATTCCGTAAACCTCGATAATGTAATCTGTCATCACATCTCTTTCTAACTTTTTTACATTTTGTTATTTATAAACTCCAATATTTCATTATTCAATTTTTGTATAATATAAAATTAGCTTATACACACACACATTACTTTTTTTTGACTAAATTTACAGAGAAAAAGGTAAAAACATTAAAATCGAAACATACGTTTTGTTTAATTGTATATAAAAGTCCCTTTTTTATATACGTTAGATCAAAGCAAGTTTAACAACGAAGAATGCGAGAGGAACTATTCGTCACGCGGCATCATTGCCAAGGTCCTCATTTGAGAAACTTTTACAGAATTGGAAGGCATAATAGTAAAAGTGACTCTATCTCAAAGTTGAACAAAATAAGAAACTAACTATTGCCATATTTTTTCATCAAACTGCTCTACAAGGCGATGCAGTTGCTCGGAAATAAAAGTACACGAGCCACTTCCAATTACACCTATAGTTACCTCTTCCATTGAACACTAATGTAGCTTCCTTCACGCCCGGCTGCACAGCAGCCACAGCAGATTAAACTCTCGTCTTTTTTCACGAGACATCAGAAAGATTTATCAGGGCGTACGTCGACAACGACGATTCGTGTGTTACGTACGGTACTCTCCATTGTTTACACACGATTAATACATTCCTTAACGACGTGTTCTACTCCAGCCAGATCGAGATTTAGAAAGCCGCGCCGATTTTTCAAATAGGATATGCGATGTCTTCAGTTGGCCCGCACGAGAGATACGCGACTCGAGATACGACTTAACAATGGAAAGAACTTAATTCTATTTTGTTTCTTTGTTAGCTTGTGGCAAGCTCGCACGACGGAACGGAAAATCCGGGGAGTCATCGAACGGTTAAGGTCTTGTGAAGCGATACCGGTACGGAGTCCAGGTGAACAGTTCTAAGGGAAAAGAATACATATCCATTGTATATCCATCGTTCACTTGCCACATCTAAATATTCTTAGCATGCAAGTGGTGCACCAGCGCGAAGAACGTCACTATCTTGTCGTTTTCGCGCCGCTTGGGATGCAAAATTAGCATGCATTCTGAAAACGCCCAGCTCGCTTGTGTTTGAAAATAAAAATATTTCTTCTCCTCTTCCTTTAACTGATTATTAACTTCCGCTCTCTACCCTCAGTCTGCAGTCTGCCGACTTCGATCCAAGCTGAGGTTTCCAGTTACGCTTATTATTCGATGATGAAACATGCCGAATTGCTACGGATCTACTAACTGATTTGTAAAAATGTCCAGGTGAAGAAGTTTACAGTACCATCTAATGAATTTGCACATGATAATCAAAAGATCTTGCGAGATAAGCGCGGGTCGTGACAAAACATCTTTGAAAGAACGTCTAATGACGAACTGTAAATATGTTACGTGCTGTAAAAATCTACATCAAAGGATCGAAACAAATAATCGAATGATTTATCGAATGATTAATACCGAACGATTCGACAGCAATCAGCCATTGGTTTCATACTAGAAATAATAGTCCAATGTGGACTGTAAGAACATCGTTATTCGCCGATTAGCGAAGTGATTAAAACAAGCGTTTTCACAGAGACCGGCTCGATACGTGAATTGATCGGTGTGGTCGACTCGTTCTTCATCTACCTGTAGATGATATATGGGAGGATGTCTGCAGCCTGATGGTGATGCGATATGACGATGAGAGCGTTATGCAAAACTACTTGTTTGTAAAGGAGGCTGGCAATAGCGTGGCGACGGTCACTACGTGAATCGCTCTACGATTTACCATGGTTAGTGAAGCACGGGCAAAGCGCATTCAGAATACGATTGCAGAATCCACGCGCTCGATTGTTCCAGCCAGCGATGGTATCGCCACCCTTCAATCTACTACCTGCACACACACACGAATAGCCAGCGTGTTATAAATATCAATCTCGAAAGATAATTATAATTGCGCGACGTTCTACTTTGCGAGTAGCTCTACGGGGTGTCCCACCCGACTTGATCATCTGAAATATCTCCGTTGCTATTGATGGCACGGGAAAATGTGTAAGAAAAAAAGAGTGCGAAAGAAAATAAGTTAATAACTTAGCTGTTAATAACTTGACAAAAAAGTTAAATGATTAGTTTATAAATATCGATCTTGCTTTCCTATAATCTTGATTTTCCATTATATTTTTTGTTTACATATTTTCCCGTATAGTTTACGGAGGTATTACACGAACACGAACATATTTCTACTTGGCGATTCAAATTTGCGTCTATTCAATAAATTATTGCTTATTTAATTATTATATATTTACCTATGTATCGATATCTATAAATTTGTTTAATTATCTCTAGCGATCTAGCAATTTAGCGATCTAGTAGTCTACATTTAATGAATCATCTGCCTTTTCTTGCTTACTCTTTACCTACTTTTTCTTCCTCTATCTCTCCGAATATAAAATATTTACCATTTTTTATTTTTTTCCGCCTTCTTTTCCTTTGTTATAGCCGACACGAGTCAATTGAGAATGTTTCAATCCCGTAAATTAGAACATTTGAATCGTAAAAATCAGAACGTAAGTGGTCGATTTGTACTTACCTTCGCCTGTGCCATCTCCCTGAAACACAAAAAGAAAATATTGCATTACCCAATCTTCACGATATATAATATATACCCAACTATTTTTAATTTAATAAATCGTAAAGTCGTTTACCTCCGACTGAATCTTTCTTTTCGAAGCCTCCGTAGCGGCGGTCTCTATCACTTCGCTAATAAATTTCGTAGTTTCTCTCATGAGCTCCTCGTCCTCCTTGAAAGCCTCTTTTCTCTGCTCCAACGTTCCCATCATTAAATTCTTCTCGTGTTCATTCATATTCATAGTGCAATGGGACGATATAGACATCTGATTGGTCGTAGTATCATCGACGACGGTAATTTCCGTGTCCTAGACCTTCGCAATTAAAATTATTTTCGGTCAAACGAAAGAATCTTATGTGAATCAGGTGCAGAATTTTTCTTACTTTATATGTATCAGAAATATTCAGTTACTTTAGATAATTTAACGTATAAGGAATATTAAATAAAGCATAACTAAAATAATTTAAAATAAAAGATAAAAATCCGATGTTGAACGATACGGATAGTAATTTTAGATTGAATTATCTCTTCCTCTCTCCTTCTCTCTCTCTCTTTTTCTCTCTGTGATCATTGGCTTGATATTAATTCACTAACAAGATCGTCGCGCACGACCCCTCATGTTTTCGAGCCATCCGCGCATATACTGGTCAATGATCGACGGCGAAAATAGGGGGTTGAAACCGATATAAATTCGGTACTTTCAAACTTCGATGTTACAGACACGTGGCAATAATCGGATATAAATTAAATTTATTTCTGAACGAAGATATAACGAAGACCCTGTGCCGCGATTATAAATTCTTTAATGTGACACGGATCATTATACAGCTTTCTTCATCGCTAATATTTTTTATTTATATCTTTAAATTATTAATTAAGTAATTTATTCATTCCTTGTGTACGAATGAGTTTCATACAAATAAACGCTATAACTGCGAGTGATAAATTATGATCGTTGTAGATAAAACTTTGGTAATTCTACAACTTATGTTGCAAAGATTGATAAAGAGATATAGTTTTGTAAAATTACTCTAACTAAACATTTGATGTTAAATAAAATTTATAGAATATACTGTGCTATATATATCTAGATGTTACAGATAATGCTAAATTGCTTTCTACATTTAAAAAAACAGTAAATTCTATCTACGTGCGTGTGAATTCTTTATGCGTTTATCCAATTTATTATCTACATTTAATCCACATTTTGCGATCGTACATCGATAAAACTCACCGAAGTTACATTGGTTTTGATTCCAGGATCCACGCGGCGTTCGAAACAGCCGCCGAGATGAATGGTATCATTGTTGAATTTCCAATTAGAGCAATAATATGTATGACAGAGACATCAACGTAAATACGACGGCGGATGACGGATGTGCCACAGGTGGTGTGTGTTGTTTCACCGCGTACGCACACCGACACCATACGCAGCGTATGCACTGGTCTCTACGTACACGCGCGGGTATCCCGGGGATGCCGATGACGTGGTCGCTGGTCGCCCAAGGCCGGGCCCAAGACGAGTCGACAGTCGATGTCGGGCCGCGTTTATTTAATCGCTGATAAAGGCCTGGATCTGGTGGCACCGAGCTATCCCGAGCCGAGTAGCCGGTCGCTCTGACAGAAACCTCCGGAAGACCAGGAGACTCGTCGACGCTTAACGGACATGGACTTGGCTCCCTTGACGGGGTGGAAATACGGGGATGGTATATTCCTCAGTATTCGCGACGCCGAACAGGGCGTAGAGAAGCGATTAGAAACGGGTAAACCCTCATCTTCCCTTTCGTCGCGTCTTCGACGGGCTCTGCGCTCCGTCAGGTAATGATCGACGCGGACCAGACGAAGCTCTCTTACCCGACTGGATATCACCCCACAGCCAGACCCTGAAACGGAGCATGCGTCGGGGGACCAGGCAGCTATTAGGTTTTTATATCTTCGCTTCTATGCCTCTCTTATCTGCCTGCGCGAATGTGTACACATGCGCGTACACATACGCCTGCACACGGCATTTACTGCCCTTACCTCGCAGATACTGCAAGTCTGTCAATCCACTGGAGCGAGGTGGCATTTGATTCATTAATATCAATCGTCGCGCAAACACACAACGCTGATTATCATTCGCAAAATCTGAAAAAAAAAAAAAACAGATGGATTAGGAACTAGGAAAGAAATATTTATTTCACAAGGCTAAAATTTGCAATCCTTAGATTTCATTCCGTTTTTCTTTACGGAAATGATATGTAAATGTGTACCTACATACAACAAGATTTATTATAACTGCTGCATTGCTGTGTGTAAAGAATTTAAAAAAACGTCCTCCTCGCTAATTTTAATTTCGCGTGATATGCCACTCGTGTCATATCACGAAATAATACAAAGCTTTTGATGCGATTTTTTAATACATATGTTTGAAAATTCTGTCCTTTTAAATTGGCGAAATGTCTGTGTTTAGAATTGGATGTCTAATGTAGAAATGTGTATGAGATACTTGTTGATTCTGTTGAAATAATGATAATGTGCCTATCGCTCCATGTTTACATAATTTTGTAATAATAAACTTATAATGTTGATTAAATATACCAAGGATTTTGAGACAATGTCGCATTAATTTCGTAATTAAAGGAAGGCATTTACTCTCCTATTTCTTTTAACATTAAGTCTGTACACCGCCTTGCAATACGAGTTGGGAAAATATTTTTCACTCATTCCGCTCTCGGTTACATCATTAGGAACGCAGTATGCCAGCGTATGCTTCATAATTGGTGTCAACTGGTCGCAATTAATGACACGCACGTATCCGAGTGTTAGTTCCTCGTAAGATAAGCAATCGCGTCGCCGTTTCACACCGACTCGAATGCAGGATTAAATTTTTCTTTCTCCTCCCTCGAATCACACAATTTCCATCAGACCTCTGGATTCGATTCCTCCTCTCCAAGACCTTTCCTGCTGTAATTCGAGAGAGAAGAAGAGCACGCGTTCCAATGCGCTTCAATTACGCTTTAGTGGAAAGACGGTTCGGAAAGACATTTGCTAAATATAGCACAGAGGCGGTTAATAACAAAGGATCGATATGATCGCACGGTGAATAATTTTTTTCCCGAAGAAGCTCACACTGTTCGATTATAGCGGGCCGCTATAACGTGCATTTTTCTTCTTTTGTCGTTAAACGACATTTGTGTACGTGAACGGCGCGTTCGACATACATATGTTACACGTGTTGTTCACCTGCCTCGTTCAAAGCGAGTCTCTACGACAAGCGAATATACAGTGTAGCAGTGTACATCTACAAGAGACCAACTTTTTTTTCCCAGTGTTAATCCCTCAGCGTCGCTAATAATTTTTACTGCAAAATTGTTGCTACAATTTCATGTTATTGTAGATACATAAATTTAAAAGAGACGAAATACTACAAAACGCGATTGCAAATTAAACTTTGTCTTCGACTGATACGCCCATGTTGCAATTAATATTTAATAACAATAAATCGAATCATCGATATGTTTGAGACTGAAGAAGAAAAGGAATTAAGAACGAGTCCAAAAATTCATTCTCTTCGAGTCACAAAAGAAGATGCAACGATTTACAGTTATTAACACGAATAGAATAATTAATTCTTTGTCATTAATTAACGAATATCAAATTACATAGAAATTTTATAGCGAGCAATTTTGCCGGGAAAGGAGAGGGTTGTTGAGTAATTGCTCACCGATTAAAGTTAATAGGAGTTCGATCCAAGTGTCGCCCCTTTATTAGTTTTATATTAAATAGCTGTAAAAAAGAAGAAATTGCGAATTAATTGATTGCATGTCATCGGTCAGTTTTGAGACATAATAAATTGCGATAAATCGTTCCTTTTTGGAAATGATTATTTAGGCGTCGATTTATTTCTCCAACGTCGCTCACCTGAGGCAATCACAGATCGTGTTTACATTACGATCCATATCATCCCTATCCACTATCTGTCTCGCTCCCGACGGCGACGACGTGGGAGCCGTCGTCTTAAAGTCGCCAGCATCTCCCGGATTATCGATACGCGCGAATTCGCAATACGCGCGCGCGGCCGTCGGCCGTCGGCCGTCGGCGCGATCGTTCGGTGCGTGCGTGCGCTCCGGAAGCCGCCACCGCCAGCCGCCTTCGTCAGCTTCGCCTTCGGCCTTCCTCGTTGGTCGGTCGGCCAGTCAGCCATCCGCATTCCGCACGGCACGGCTGTCAGCGCCAGCGCCAGCGCCAGCGCCAGGGAGAGTGGAGAGTGGCGACCTTACGCGACGATGTCGCTCGTGTAGATGTGGACTATTGTGGACGTCGATTTAAAGATGGCCGCGCGGTGGCCGCCCGATCATTGTGTCGCGTCGATCTGAAGGCGCGTGACGCGTCCTGCGGGAGTGTTCGGGGATCGCGGAGCCTCAGCCCGACGAGGCCGGACCGCCGGAGTCGCCGGACGTCGTCGTCGACGCGGGCATCCTCGGATACGGGTTTCGATAAAGCGAACGCGAGAACGGGAACGGCGCGGCGGCTCGCGGCCGCCGGACGATGATCTAACGTCTCGCGTGTGTGTGCGACGCGTGCGGTACCATGAATTGTCATCAGATACTGAGCGGTGCCTGTAATGCGGGCGATCGCTGCTACGCGGTCGGCTCCGTCGAGGGAATATCCTTCACCGTAAGTGCCGTAATAAAACTCCTCCGGTGACGGTCGGCGCGTCCTTGGCGATCGGCCAGCCTCGCGGCCGGAATTTCGTATGTGATTTGATTGTGATCGCAAAAGTCAATACGCACTCTCTCGCATTATGGAAGTCAGCTGATCGAATGACGCTTTGATTAGGCGTGCGAACGTGGGCCGTTCACGTCCCACGAGTTCTTCACGGTTTTTTTGCGCGAACGACGGAAAACGTATACTACTTTTTGTCATCCTACATGTCGTATCTGATATATTTTCTTATGCGTTGTGGATTAAAATATTGATCTTTCGTGCTAGTGTTTCGCAATTAACTGTCGAGTTGTTAAAAAACTTGACTTTTTTATGGAAAATAGTATATAAAGTGATAATAGGTCATATTATAGATAGATGGAAAGATAGAATCGAGATTTGATAAGATAAGAGTGTGATAACGAGTAAAACTATTTGAAAACATGGAGTTGAAAAGTACTTGATAGATTAACTATGGTCTATGCGTTCCATTCAGGCGTACGCAGCTGGCTGCAATATTGTGATTTTGGCCAATAATTTCGAACGAGTTCAAATAATTCCTGGAGCTGTGCACAATTACATCAGGATCAGCTGTCTGGACTGTAGTACAGATACGGGAAAAATAGCTGCAGCCTATGAAAACCAAGTCTGCATTTTCGAGCCAACGCCGCTTATACACAGCACCTGTTCACATGTATGTATCAGCGCTTCTCCCCGTTTTTACAGTTTTAGATGCGTATTTAAGAACGTGTTTAAAAAGATTTTTACTAAATTTTTTCTAAATGTTCTGTTATAGCAATTAGAATACAGATGGGTTCAAACAGGAAGTCTGCAAACAGAATCGAATATTACTTCTTTATCATGGAAT
The DNA here is from genome assembly GCF_030848805.1 of Temnothorax longispinosus. NCBI lineage: Eukaryota > Metazoa > Arthropoda > Insecta > Hymenoptera > Formicidae > Temnothorax > Temnothorax longispinosus. The sequence continues at coordinate 7,711,264 of NC_092363.1, read as the reverse complement.
TTAGAAGGGACAAGATTGTTAACAGGCGGCGAACTGTTACAATTATGGCATCAAAACATCATGCCATTTCAAGAAGAGCACTGTAAGTTTAATCTCATAGTTTTTTTTATTTTAATAAAATGATATTTTAAAATGAATTGATATTTTAAGTGAATCTTGTATAACAATGGGAAATTATTTTTAAATTGTACTAAAATATACCGATATTTTATGATGAGATATTCCATTTGCGTGACATAAGATAAATGTTTTTTCTCTCTTATGAGTATTTAATACTTGATTAAAATTTCAAAGTCTTAGAATTATCGTATTTTTCATTACTTGATACAGCAATATTACCTACTGCTACAAAGCCGAAAACATTACAAACGGAAGAAGTCAGCACGGCCGGAAATAATCATAATGTTACAGCAAATACTTCTCAGGATCGTGAGTTCATTCTTTTCAAGAATGGACGTTTAATGTTGATGTCACTTGCATGTTAAAGTTAACATATCACAGCTTTATTAACGCACTGCATTTGTAATTGTGGTGAACCATCACCTGCATATCTCATCCAGTCAGAATGAGTTAGAGAGTCGAAACAAATGCAATTGAATGAATTTAACAAAATTATTTTTGTGACTGATGCTATTGCAAATCTTGATTGAAATTTTGATTTTGTTATATATACATATAAAATTGCAAACAGATAAAAATTGATAATTGTGATATGATTTAAAAACGCTTTAAAAACGCTCCTTATGCTTGTCACATTGAACATCTAGATATTGCACGATATGAGCACGCATTATTATTATAAAGTTATTACAAATAATTATAATTTTATACAAATGATTAAGATATCATTTTTTATATTATGAAGATGCTATTAAATATGGAGCTTTTTTTATTTGAGTTCCAGATATGTATATTTTATTGTGTCCAGAAACAATTTTACTACATTGTTAAAACAAATTTATTTTTTAACAGCTGGTACGGTGACGTTCTCAATTGGAGGGGAAGCTGAGAGTCCTGGGCCTGGGGATACATCTATTCCAAATGATCCAGGCGGTTGGAATTGTGTATGGAAGTGTCGTACGGCTACACCAGTTCATCTTATGAGTTTTAGTCCCGACGGCACTCTGTTTGCAACAACAGGAATGAATGATAGATTGGTCAAAATATGGTTCGAAAACAAACAATGTACGTAATTTTACTAAATTATTTAACTGATGGTCTTTCTACAAACAGTTTCTACAAACTATGGATTTATTTTTCGTTTCTAGTATTTCCAGCAAGAAGCATAGATCATACAAGTTTTGCACAGTCCGTGGGTAGTGACAACTTTAGTTTTGTTTATGTCGCACATCCGCGCGCTGTAACGCATCTATCTTGGCGCAAGACAAGTAAATATATGCCAAAGTAAGTAAACCGATAGCGGAATCAAATAATAACTGATATTATTTGTGAAACATAACAAGATACCATTCTATTCGAAAAATATTGTTTTTTTTTACACACTAACATTTACACAAATAAGAAAAGAACCGTAATGATTCTTTATATAATAACATATAATAAATATACTATTCATGCTTCTGCGAAAGAGGATTCTGCAGCAAAAATATTAATATATATTAAACAATATACGCAAATGATATTTGCTTTTAATAATCGTCTTTTCTTTTGTCACAAATTAGAGGCTCTGTATCCAATATGTTGGTCACATCGTGTCGTGATAATATTTGTCGAGTGTGGGCAGAAACGATACCACCTGAAATCGAAGGCTTAGCTAATATGAGTCAGTTTGAAGGCTCCGATAGGCATGGTCATCATGGCAAACATCGTCATCATAATATGCACAAACATCGATTTATGCAACGACTGAAACATATGAAGTACGAAGAACATAATATTTTTTATTCATTATTTTAAAGCATAAAGAAAGCTCTATTTTTACGATGCTTTTAAAATTTTTAAATAAGGTGATGATACATAAAGCTTTCTGTTTATAGAACATGTTTTCATATTCGGCGACATGCTAAGCAGCAACATCAAGCTGGCCATACAGCACCGACTTTACCAACGCTTCCATCTACATATTCTGTACACGATTTTCATAATAGTTATCAAACTTCTGGTCATTACCCAGGAATGCATTTCCACTTGGCAGCCAGTATCAACGCAGAAACTGGTATAGTATTAATGTTTATTATGCAATAGATAAAGTAGGATAAAAATTATTTTATTTTATTTTATTTTTTTACTTTAGTATTATATTCTTCTAAAATTATTGAAATATTGGTAATCGTCAGTGGATAGTATACGTTCATGTTATAGATATACCACTAGTACCAAGCCTAATTACTGGAGATCCCGAAAGAGAACCGAATTTTATTCTACACTGGCTAAATAACAAAGAAATGCACTTTACCATGCAAGCCGAAAACATACTGCAAGAGTTAACTCGTAAAGTAGTGGAGAAAGAGGAAGGTTTACAACATCAACAAGAAGCTGAACATGTGGAACATGATTCTGAGGATGAATGTACACCAAGTATGCATTTAATTTACTCTATTGCGTATTTTATTGAAGATTGTTGAAACGAAAGATGTAATTACTCTAATACTAAATGTTACTTTTAGAAAAAGGAGTTCGGCTGCAAACAGCTCAGAAGCCAGTAGTCGGTGGCCGGTCAATGAGTCAAGAAGAGCACAGTAGTGACGAACATCATACTGCACATACTACCTCATCTCACCACAGTTTAGCACACAGTGTGCACTCTCATCCCAGTCTTAGGTAAATTTTCAAAATTTCTCTTTTGTTAATTATATCAATACATTGTATAAAATACTATTTTATTAAAAACAAAAATAAAACATGTTACAGCAATACAACCTCCATTAATTCTATAGCGACGGATGCAACATCTACGATGAACCACGCGCCAGATTCGTTGGACACAAAGATAGAAACGTTGCTACGTGACTGGCACCACAATCCAGATTTGCTGTTTTCGATACATCCGATAGACGGAAGTTTCTTGATTTGGCATATTGAATGGTTGGACGAATATCATCCTGGGTCTTTTCGACAGGCACAAATTTCATTTTCCACTCGTATTCCGAACGCATTTCCGCTCGGCGACGCGTCGACAATGAGTCACAATGTATCAATGTACTCTCATAATACTGGTGGACCCTTATTGAATATTCGTGAAGTTGCAAAATCCTCGACTAAAACAAGCGATCCTAGTGAAGTCGCGACTCCCTTACCTAGTCTCATAGAACAAGATGAAGAGCAATCTACCTTGACCTCAAAAGCAGGTCAAGAACTACTGAAAAATATGGAAAATACGAATGATCAAAATCAAACAAAAACGGAAACTAACGCGTTGGAAAATAATAAAAATGGGCAAGACGCGGATCTGTTGGCCCACCCTAGTCCGATTGTTTCTATGGTATCAAAGCACTCGAATGGTACTTTGAATTTATGGCAATTAACGTTTGCAGACAAAACGAAATTTTCACAGGTGTTGAGCATAGGGCATGCATGTAGAGCTTCCGGACATCGCTTCCGTGTAAACGACATTACTTGCCATCCTGTCTTACCTCTACTTGTAACAACCTCTCATCATAATATACCTGAGTTTTCTGGTACTCAATCAACGGAATCCAACGAAAACCTCGGCATTAAACACGATTCCTGTAAAGATAAGGATATCATGTCACCTACTGGATTTTGCAGCGAATTGATATTATGGCGCGTAGATGCCGTGGGGCCTCTGTCCAAGAGCGGTGGAGTTTCTGAATTGGCGCGTATCAATTCGCCCGAGATATCGGCGTTTAGTAATGTAGCCTGGATCCCGACATTATTGCCAAGCACAACACTGGGCAATTTATCCAATTCTCCCAGTGCCTGCTTCGTAGCTAGTGACGGAGAATGTTTGCGGGTTTATCAAGCTGTCATTGACGCTAGAACGTTACTAGCCGAAGTGTCGATCAGCGAGAGAAGAAGCAGGATGATGGATTCCATGGCCAGTCTCTCGACGGATATGTCATCGGATGATGGCGTCAGGCACTCCATTCACGACAGGATAAAAATAGTATCTCAACAATCGACCGCGAGACCAGGATGCGTTATACAGCTCGACGCTATTGCTGACGCTACTCACGATTGGCAGAACACGCAGTTCCTCCATGTCTTTCAAGAGCAATTAATCACGGGCGAGAGAAGCGACGAGAAGCAGCCTGGTATTGACACATCGGCCAATGATCTGGGACTCATGGAGTCCACGTTGGACGCTATGGTAGATCTGCAACAATCGACAATCTTCGAAGAGCCATTCTACATAGTGGTTCTTGAGCGTACGCAGCAGGGCACCACTGTGCATATGTGGCGATTGGTAATAGCATCGCAACCAGAAACTACCGGTTTGTCAGGCTCGATGATGTATGTGCCAGATTCTCATTTGGTTCAGGATGAAGACGATGAGGGAACGCCTGGTAGATTGAGCCACGCGGAAGGTAGACGCTCACGCAGACCCAGTCAAACCGGTGGCCGGAGTCGTCGCGAGAGTCAGGGTGATCTGGACTCGACGTTCTTGCCTCGTCGCCATCAAAACAGCCACGTCCTCATTACCACCACGAAAGTCTGCACGCAGGAATTGCCGTTGCCCGACGGTGTGGAGGTGATTCACGCCGCTCCCGCCGCGGGACATTTAAGTAGCTCCTCAATATATCCCGCCTGCTTTGCGCCATATATCATTGTGACGGCGTGCAGCGACAGCACTGTACGATTTTGGAAATGCAAAGTGACGAAGAGGCCGGACGAAAAGCTGGATTACGAATGGTGCGAGTGGGAGATGACCAGAAAAGACCAGGAATCCACTATTGATATCACCGGTCAGCCGTTGAACATAAGCGCGGCTTACAGCGGACGCATCGCTTGCGCCTATAAGTACGGAAAATCGTTTACGCGTCCGACGAAGAGCGATCCGGATTCGCGCTACGTGAATCTTTGTGTCGCTATATATGAATGCGAAAGCACAGGTGGCAGCGAATGGATCTTGGAAGACACGATTCATCTGAAGAATATTCATCTACCACGAATAGCGGTGGATCAGCACTTAGACCTTAGCTATTTGTACGACAGTAGATTCTTGCAGAAGAAGCAACGGCTTACTCAGGTGTTGCAGACCCTCAGTCACGAAGATATAAGATCCTCGAGAAACGGAGAGAATGGCGATTCCACGAAAGCTGGCCTGCTGGCGGTCCCGTCGTTCAGTACCCTGCAGTCTTTGCGGAAATCGATCATAGAGAATGGTAACACATGCCCGCTCACGCAGAAGCATCTGGTGCAACTCGACTGGGTATCTAAAGAGGACGGCTCGCATATTCTGACTGTGGGCGTCGGTTCCAAGATTATGCTATTCACTCCAGTGTGTTCGGATCTGGCGCAAGCTAACATGAAAGCAATGAAGGAATCCCAGAGTAATAACAGGCCGATATTGAGAAAGACTTCGTCACTGGCTCAGCCGCAATTCGTTGACGAGATCCGATGGATGAAATTGCGCAAAATCGAGCTGACGACGGCAGATGGTCTACCGCCACTACCCATGCAAATATCCTGGGTGCGAGACGGCATTCTGGTTGTCGGCATGGATTCCGAGATGCATGTGTACTCACAGTGGAAACCAAATCCGAAGAACGATTGTTTCCATTCGAATCTGCAGCATCAGGAGTCCGACGAGTTCCAAGCGAGTCGAAACTTGCGCGATGAGGATCTACGCACATTGGCGCACGAGACGTCCCAGAGACGACTGGCAAACGTGTCTTCCATGCCACATTTGTCGCGCGTTAGTAGTATCAATTTGACAATGCTGGATGCCAAGAAGAAGCGCGGTATACAGAACGAGAACTTGAGTTTCGACTACATGCCGGATTACGGATTGTTCGAAGCGTCGAGGATAGCCTGTCCGGTTTTACCGCAGTATCATCCTAAGCAGCTGATGGAACTATTAAATTCGGGTAAGATCAGATGGGTGAAGGCTATACTGGCGCATCTCGTCCGATGTATAGGTAGTTCCTGCAACTTGCGGGCCGACGACGAGAGTCTGGTGAAGCAGCGCGGTTGGTCCCGATCGAGAACGATGTCGGTGAGTTACATGGGTACAACATCGCCGCTGGAACCGAGAGGTTCGACTACGCAGATACCGGAGGAATTGACGCTGGATTACGCGGAGATTACATCCATCTCTCCACTCCCGTTATGGACTTTGTTGATGGCCGACAAAGAAACGAATTTACCGCATCAGCAGAACGAGGACAAGCACGATTACAACAAGCTATTCGACAGCAACTTGGATGAAGGAGAATCGTTGGACGATATGTTGGACGAAGATTATGAACGTTCGCGGCAAAAGGATAGACGATCCTCAGTGCCGGAGAGACAAGGAATATCTCACTTCGGTCCCAGACAAGGCAGACTGTTGTCGCGTCTCTTGACTCACACTCATCTCCCGGGACTCTCCAGTCTCGACCAAATGCATCTACTCGCCTTAGCGGATACCGTGTCTACGTGTAATGTCGATTTCGCGGAAAGATTCGCAATCGACGCGGCAAAGAACGCAATCGCCAAGGAGAATCTAACAGGCATTCCGGACGGCGAAACTGTGTCTACCGATTCGCTGGACGACTGCGGCCTCAGATTCCTCTTAGCAATGAAACATTACAATTATCTGATACGCTGCTTACCGTTGGCACAAAGAGCGCAATTCCAGAAGCAGGGTGTCGCGTCGAATAACCTCGTGTGGGCGTTTCATTCTGAATCCGAGGAGGAATTGTTGGGATTAATTCCGTCTTATGCCAAAGGTCAACCAAAGTGGTCTGTGCTGAAGGAACTTGGCGTAGGTTGGTGGATTAGGAGCAATACGGTGCTGAAGAAATGCATAGATAAAATAGCGAAGGCTGCGTTCCAGGATAAGCAAGATCCTTTAGACGCGGCTATCTATTACTTAGCAATGAAAAAGAAAAATCTAGTGTGGGGTCTATTTAGGAATAAGCGAGACGAACGAATGACTGCCTTCTTCTCGAATAATTTCGCCGAGAATCGATGGAGAAAAGCGGCTCTGAAGAACGCTTTCGCTCTGCTTGGAAAGCAACGATTCGACCATGCGGCCGCGTTCTTTTTACTTGCTGGAGCTTTGAAGGATGCCATCGATGTATGCTTGAATAAACTGAACGATATCCAACTCGCGATGGTGATAGTTAGACTCTACGAGAATGATACGTCATCTCCTAATATGAGAAGATTATTGTACGAAGAAATCCTAGGTTGCGATAAAGATGGACAAAATCAAGATATGAGCAGAGCGCATCCTGATCCATTCTTGCGTAGCATGGCTCTGTGGATCTTGAAGGATCATTCTGGCTCTCTCAATACTTTGCTTTTGACCAACGTCGGTCATATGCATCCGCAGTATGACGATGAATCTGATAAGCCAGAAGGAACAACAGGTAAATAATATTGATGTACTTTGTGCATTACGTACATAAATTAACTCCTAGAATAAACGTTTTATCCTTTAACTTTTATTTTAGCAAACCCAAACGTTTTCAATTTCTACGTTTATCTTCGTACACATCCGTTATTAATCAGACAGTATATCGCGTCCACCGCGCAAGATAAGAAGAAAGGACACTCCGTAGTAATTTCGGGATTCAGTTATGGCACAGAGACAAAGAGACCAGATCAACCAGATAAACAGTTATTGTTAGAGGATAGTATTACACCATTGGAGAGACAACTGTATTTCACAACGGCACACGCACACTTTAAAGCTGGTTGTCCAGCTCTCGCTCTTGAAGTTTTATCTAAATTACCTAATAAAGTTATGGAAACAAATGGCGAAGATTCACCAAGTAAGTAATACATATATTTATACATTAATTGACAATCTCTGTAAATTCTAAATTGGAAATATTACGATCTGTCTATCCTATATATAATATCTTTCTATTCTATAATAGGCTTATTGAACAGTCCAAGTAAGGCCAGAGCTCAAGATGCTCAAATAGATACCGGTATTATTAATTGGGGAAATGAGTCGAATGCAGTAAACAATAAAGGTATGTAGAGCTATCATTATTTTAAGTAAAATGTATTAAGAATATATGAAGTTAACCAAGTATCGCTTTTAGATGCCGATGTAGATTGGGGTACGCCATCATTTGATTGGTCTCAAAGTAGCAACCGCGTGAAAGGAGATAAATTAGAATTAAACTGGGATGATGATGAGACGGGTGAAGCTGAGGACGCTGATAGTCCTCCCATGAGTATGAAACTTGACAAGAAAGAACAGGATAACTCGCATAAATCAGAAACTGATAACAGTAAGACTCCTTTTTTTCTTGTGAACTAATTCTTACACAATTTTACTATTAATGAAAATATTTTAGAAGACGTAGCAAAATCAGCTGGACAATTGGATATTATGGCGCAACAATTGAAATTTGTGGCATGCTTGAAAATCTTAATGGAAGAACTGTCCACGTTAGCGACAGGTTTTGAAGTAGACGGAGGTCAGCTACGATATCAACTATATGTATGGTTGGAACGAGAAGTAGACGCATTAAGACAACTTTGTAGCTACAGCACAAATGCAGACGGAGACATGAACAACGCAGCAGAATGTAAATCTTTTTTTATTTTACATAAACATATGAATAACATAGTAATAATTTCTTAAAAATTATGGATTAATAAAAATCGATAGTGATGCTAATAGAAGAATAATTTTTAGATGAAGGCGGCATGGTCGATGACGTGCCACCATATAAACCTGGCGAGCAGCCAACGTTACATCAAATACTGGTAGCGGAGAAGTTAGATTTTGAGGCTAAAGTACAGAGAGCTGCAAAGAGGAAGAAATGGTTGAAAGGTTGATTAATTTTATCTCAATGTTATATAATTGTTATATAAACATTCTAATTTCAGAAATTATTGTATTTAACAAACTTTTCGCAAATTTAATATTTTAACTTTTAAAAGACAGTCTATAAAAACAGAATCTATTAGCATCGTGTTATTTTCAGCTAACGAGACATTGTTGAGGACATTGTTATCGTATTGTTCATTGCACGGTGCATCGGGTGGCGGTTTAGCGTCAGTAAGAATGGAATTGGTACTCTTGCTACAGGAATTGCAACAAGAAAAGACTCAACAACAATTGCTCAGTCCTCTTCCTTTCCCCACTACACTACCTCTGTTAAGCGCCAGCGTCGCTTGCAACAAGACTGTCGTTGCTGATCCAGTTCGACATCTGCAGGTTCGTGAAAATTTTCTTTTATTCTTTTAATCTAAAAAATTTCTTATTCTCCTTTATTCCTTTTGTATTGATATACAATATCGTATCATTGTTTTTTGCAGTCTCTCGCACATGATATGCTGCAGACCTTAGTAGAGCTACGCAATCCACCGATGCCTAACAGAAATACGCATTATTGCGAAGTATTCATCATGAGAGATTTAGCGGTAGCACTTAGCGCCTGTATTTATCAATCACTTTGCGATTCGGACACGTTCGTTATGAAACATCATCAGCCAGATAGGTAAGTTATTATGTTTATATTGTAATTGAATCAATTAAATGTTATACAGGATGTCCCTGATTATACATATATATTGATTATCTTTCAGTTTCCCGGTAGTCGCTGAGGTAGAAACGACGGGTGGTCATTTAGTAGCCTCAAACAGATATCATCGACGATATTCGACGGATGATGGTGTATGCATAACTACCTCACCTGCTAAATGGCCAGGCGTAACAAATTTGCGTGCGTTGTTAGCTCGGGAGAAAGACGAGGACACTCCGAAGCTGAATATTCTGCTCTGCGAAGCTTTCGTGGCGACATATATGAGTCTCTTTATTTACGCCATGTCGAGTTGCGACAGTCACATTTTATACAGACTAGTGGGACAACACTTCGATAACAATACATGGTCATCTCTTTTCGGCGGGGGAGTTAAGAAGCTACTGCGCGTAGCAAGCACGACTAATAATCAGGTACAATTAGTTTTAGTCAGTTCTCCCTTTTTATATTTCGCGAACGTTGCTTTTTATCTTTGTGTTTTTTTTTGTCAGGGCGGTACCACGATTAGTGTCGAGCGGACCGATAGTATGACCAGTGACATTCAAAGTACCGCCAGTGGTATGTGGAATACCATGACGTCGTTGACTAAACAACGTGTCAAGCTGAATATGAAACTATTAGGACAATTTACGGGTCAACAGCCAAATATGAAAGAAGATAAGCCTACATATAGAGAACAGTTTGTTTCGCCGCAAATGAGCATGATCTCCTATTTTCTCATGAAGGTATGGATGAAATAAATATCGAAAGAATTTGTCTACATTATTTTTACCATTATTTTACTGTTATGATTAATTATATAATGCTCTTTCAGCCACGCATAGAGACTGAATATGCTGATGAAATTGATTATGATTCTTCCGATTCTGCGGTATCTGACTTAGATTCTACAGACGATGAGGAAGATGTATTTGACACGGGTTCGAAACCAAAGAGTAAACCAAAGGATAATACAGAGCATAGTAATTCCAATTCGTATAGTTGGAGCGTAATGAGATTAGCAATAGTTAAAATACTGCAAAAACAATTACAAGATTTTATGACTGTTGCCGGTATAGAAATGCAAGGTATGAAATATTTTGTAAATAATATCTTAAGTATATATATATAATATACGATCACAATGATATTAACAAGATAATGCATTTGTTATTCTAGAATTACCTGTAAGTAGCCCGCTAATCCACGGTACTTTGGGCATTGTTGCTCTATGGCAAGAGTCTTTGCGCGAAGAATTGGAATTTAAAGGTCCACCCCCAGCGAATTACATACCGGGCTGTGCACCGGATCCTTCTCCCACGCCTGGAAAACCTGCTATTCATAAATATCGATCGTTATTAGAGAAAGGAAATACACCCTTTAAGTGAGCACATTTTGTTCAGTTAAAAATTAAAAGTCGAAGGAATGAGGGAAATAGAAAAAAAATATTCTCATGATTTCAGTACACGATTGGCATCCGCAGCGCCTACCAATCGTCTGTGGTGTTATTTAGTTAGACAGGAAATGGTTCAGGATATTTTTATTCGCGCAGTATTTGGTAAACGAAGATCCATGTCAACGATACTTGAAAGCAGTCAGTCAGTCGTTGACGGCGTACATCGTGGAACTGGAGAAGATAAGGGTAGTGATAGTGGCACTACAAGCTTACCAGAACCAGTCAGAATCATCCATAAGGAACAAGATAGCATCAGTGCCTTCTGTCTTAATCAGGTACCTGATTTAACTCTTATTTTTCCAGTCATGATAATTACTTTCTAAGGAAACTTGCAAGCAGATTTTTAGATTGCCTTGAGAAGTTTTATTTAGATGTTTGTAACATGTGGTAATATTGTGTGATTGATGGTCGTGTTTAGGTAAACCCAGGTTTAATGGCCCTTGCTACACCTCGGGAAGTACAAGAGATGAACATTTCCCTGCTCCTAGAACTTCCGTCGTGGTTGGAAGATGAATGCGAATTTGATATTATCAACTTGAATAAACAACCTGATCCAGAGCCTGTACCGCCAACCAGTTTCTTAGTTATACAGGTGTGGCTTAACACAATATCTTTATATTCGCACAATAATAAACTGCATATTTTACACACCTATCATTTGCAGACAGCAGCAGATCGTCCTTTGTTAGCGCAGAGTCCTCAGCAAAACAGTCCCCAAACCCACTCAGGTATAGCCAGTCAGAGTGGACGTGGCGCGAGCGTGGTGAGTTTTCTGATTATATCGCAATTTATATAGCAAATAACGTCAAAAGTCGCATTATTATATATATCATAAATTAAGAGATTTTTTCGTAGAAATATTAATGAAATGTCTCTCGATAGAACTTATAATATAATCTTAAATATGATAAGACAAGTTAGAGAAAAAAGATATTTTATATATGCTTTAATATAACATTTTATACATATTTTATAAATATAATTCAAATCTTGTAAATATAACTAAAATTACAATTTATGTAAAGAATTTAATTTTTTTAATTTCTTATCTATATATTTGTGCTACACTTACCGTTTGATATATCACCCTTGAATGCTGAATTTATTTTAATAAGAATAAAATATGAATTTCACTTATCCTCTTTGTTATATTGCATTCATTTATTTGTTATTATATCTCAGAGAGAGAGAGAGAGTAGAGAGAATTTATTTTTGTTTTGAGTGTAACTGTAAATCTCACTATGTATTGTTTAATATGCATATATGTGCGTGGGGTGTAAAAAATGTGCAGTTAATCATTACTATGCAAGAGATTGTATATTTAATGAAGTTAATTAACAATTATATATATTATATATATTAACAATTATATATATTATATATGCTTGACTTATTATAACTGAGGAAATGTTTGCAATATTTCCAAGATTAATATATGAGTTTTAAGTCGCTTACAAGTATTTGTAATAAGAATTTCCTGGCAAAATAAGGGGTTCTAAGGAGGGGTTTTATATAATGAGCTTTTACCTACAACCATTTATGCTGACTTAACTAGGAAGCGTGTTGTCTAGGATATTCTAAGAAACATTATATGTGTACTAAGTTTCTGCATATACATTGTATATTGTTTGACATCACTCCATCTAAGGCGTGTCTCTCGTAATAATATCTTTGTTTTGTCTTTGATACGAAGGTAATATCATTAGGCAATGCTTTGACGCATTGACAGTCAAAACGCTGCGAGTCTAGAAGCAGTATTTTGCACTAAAGGCAAAAAACTATGATTATGAAGAAACCATTTATTGCATGACATATATATATATTAAGACCAAAGTGTGCACTGTTTCACATATCAGGATACGGCTGAATTCAAGGCTTGCTCGTTTTACATGATAAATATTGGAAACAAATTTATCATATCTCTACCTGTCTAAAACTAAATGATTATTTCTCTCTCATCTGATCGAGATCGGATCAATCAAATTCTAAAAAGTAAAACAACTTTCTCGTACGTCACTTTTCTTGAATATAAAGGCAAGAGACATTGCGAGACAAGCCTTGCAAGCCATGAATATGGTGTACTCGGTTAGGGTAGCACAAGTGGTGACGGAGACAATGTTGCTTGTTCAATGCTTACCTAACATCTAACTTGGTCTGCGTCACTGAACTGGCGGCTCATTCGCTCGCTCAGATGAAGGGGATGCCTGCTTTTCCTGGCTCCCACGACCTGCGTTTCTGTCAATTTGTTGCCGATAGGAGCAAACACTTGTTAAAGCCGGTGAGATTTACATCTAACAGACCCTAGTCTATCCTAGTGCAAATTTTCATGTTTAACTTTTTTGGGTAACAAGCAGGTATCTGATTTGTAATATGTTACAGCTCGTAAGTTTATAGCTTGAAATTTTATTGTGAAGACTCGAGATTATCTAAAAAATAAAAATAAAAATCACTGAGATCGTTGAACATTTTTTAACTCTTCATGTATATTACAAGTCAGATATATCTTGAATTTTCAAAGGATCTTACAGTTCAACCGTAAGACCTTTTTAGAAATATTTAGCCATCATTTTGTATAAAAGGTCAACATGCACAGTGCATTGGTTTGTACTTTTCTTTGCTTACATTATCAGCATAACAATTATATGATACGAAGGTTTTATTAAAAGAAAGAATTATTAGCGTATATTCGATTGGCAAATACGGTGTTTCATCTGCTCCTACATTTTCATAAATGTTATATTCATGGATGAAACTCACTGTTCTTATCACAAGTATTACGTTGAACATATTAAATGAACATGATTGAAATATGGATCTAATGCATGTACTATCCAAACTCTTCGACTGATTGTACATATAATTTTTTCACGAATAATCCAATGTATTTAATTTTAAAAATATCACGCTTTTCATACTCTCTCAATACAAGGCTTATAAGACTTGGATGCGTAGAAGTCCATTATACTTCGTCATACAATATGAATCCACATTCGTGTACATGTTCACATGTTAATTCAACGTTTTCAACGCTAACCCGTAGAGATAAACGTTAGAACAGCTAATTTTGCAAGCTAGTGCCGAAAACTAGTTTCAGCCGAATACTAGTTGCAATTGTCTTAAGTGGAAACTCGCTGCAACGTTTGAAACGCATGCTACATGTTTATTATGTGCAACTCTATTAAACCTATTTTGCGTTAACATAACACCCAGACTGCGTTATATCTTAATATTGCTGAATGTGTATTTATGAAGTTACATTTAATTCTGCTGGAATATTACATATATAAATGTACATATTTTTATCTCCAATCTTTTCATTCGCAAATTCAATCGACTGTATTTTATTCTGACAGATCCTGAAGCATAAAATCGATGGAATCAGGAGAATCTCTTCCCATCCGCTTTTACCATTATGTGAGTATATTTGTTGTTCTGTTAAACGCACGAATACAGTAAATTTCTATTCTTCACGACTACGCTGAAATTACGGAAGAGTTTTAACATGTTTGTTATTCTTTTATATGGCGACATCAGACTTAACCGGATCGCAAGATGGTTCTGTATCGTTATGGGAGTGGGGACATCAGACGGCCGTCGCTACTCCAAGAGCACCTGGGACTTTTGCCAAAGTGACCCGCGTGCGATTCTCTCAGCACGGTAACAAGTTCGGCGTGGCTGATTCCGATGGCCAATTGAGTCTATTTCAAGTGGCCTGCCGAGAAGGAACGGCTCGACCATTCTTCGTAAGAATCTTATAATCAGTCTAAAAAACATTGAAAGTATCTCTCGGTACGTCTGAGACGGCTCGCTGTTAACACTATCGATTATGTTGTTTCAGACTTACCAGTGCCACAGTAAAGTGACCTCAGACTTCGTCTTCCTTGGCGCATGCAGTCTTGTAGCTACCGCGGGTCACGGCTCGGAAGGACGGAACGTAGCATTATGGGATACGTTACTTCCGCAAAACAAATCTCTTGTACAAGGTACGAATAATTTGTGCACATCATATATCTAATATGATTTAATTTGTTAACGAATAATCGGATTAATAATCCTTTACTCCTTCCTGTAATTACGGTGTGAATTAACGGTGTGATTGTGTCTCTTCAGGCTTCATGTGTCACGATCAGGGAGCCAGCGCCTTGATTCTGGCACCGCAGCATCAGCTGCTGATCAGCGGCGGCAAGAAAGGCGACATTAATATATTCGACGTACGACAACGGCAACAGAGGCAGAGATTCCAAGCGCACGAATCGGCTATCAAATGTCTGGCGCTCGATCCGCACGAAGAATTTTTCGTTAGTGGGGCAGGTGATGGTGATATTAAGGTAAAACAAGTCGTTACCTCTTCAAACCGCGACTTCTCAATGTGAATTGCCGTGAACTCTTTCCAAACGGTAATGAGCAAACATCTTGTCCACAGATATGGGGTTTGACCGTCCACTCTCTTCTCTACTCGTTTCCTAGTGAACATCCACGGTCTAGTTTCTTCAAAAACATAGGACAGGTACTGTAGCGTTGTGATTATCGATTCGTTTAAATGCGAAACGGAGATATAACGTAATCATTTGTTTTGCCAGGGCGTTACCCAGTTACATGTGGATTCTGCGGGTCGATTGTTTTCGTGTGGAGCAGATGGTTCGATGAAAGTCCGTCAACTGCCAGAACGCGATTGTGTAATACAAACGCTTTATTAGAATTAAAAAAAGGGAAAAAAAGTTGATGAAAAAGAAGCGAATACCGTGTAAGTATATTACGCAAAAAGAACCGATATTTATTGATTATATACATATACATAAATATGAAAGGCGAATCGTTAAAGAAATTCACGCAAATAATTGGATTGCTGTTGTACGATATATCCACTACTTTTACATACGAACCGTGCAGGCGGTGCGGTATCTTTTTGCATGGCTAGTGTGTTGTAACAAGCTTATATATCGGGTGTTACATTTATAAATATATATAGATATCGTTTCATCGAGAGCTACTTTATTGCATAATAAAGTAGTGAATTCCGCACGAATATTGTTGTTGTTGTCCAAAACTGAAGCTCTTATAGTCTAAAGTTAGTATAAACTGTAATCTTAGCGTCTCAAAGTGTTTCCCCGATCTAAGAGAAAACAAAAGAAAAAAGAAAACCAAAGCAGCGAGCAAATACACAAATAACTGTAGCGCCAAAAAGGCTGCGAAGACAGCACTGTATTTTCCCTAAAGTGGATTTCGTACGAAGCAACATATAATAACACTAATCGATCATTCCTTTCTCACATGAAAGTAATATTATACGATTCGATAAATGATATGTAATAATCTTCATGTACCTTCATATTTTAATATGTAATATGTATTTATAAATATTTATTTATAAAGATCAGTTGATGAATTCTATTGTTTATCGGCGGATAATTTAAAGATGATTTAGCCGACTTTTTCATAGCGATTATTGACCATAGTGAAACAAGATGTTTCTTTGTGTTAAATAAGAAACTGCTGTTTCTGTATATTATTTGTTGAAATAGAGACAGTGTGCGCAATGTAAGTTATTGTTCTGTAATATAGTTCGATAAATTAGTTCGAACAGGTCCTCATGTATTCAAGGTACTCCACTCCGATGCTTTTTCGTCATTACTACTATACGATACGATATATTCGTAAGATATGTAAAACACGCCGAGCAATTTTGGATAATGAGTAAAATACAGAGCTTGAAATCTGTGTTGCCTTCTAAACTCTTTCTATCTCTTTATCTTGAAATATACAATATAGTCCTGAGAGAGATAAGTGCAACGCAGCATAATTGCTGCAACGCGTTTATCTTATCGCATATGTATACAGAATTATTTGAAATATATATTATAAATGATGAACAAATGATAGAATGATAGTCTCGAAAATTACTTTTTTCATATCACTTACATTTGTTTTAACAACTTTACAAATATTTCACAGATGTCTAGATAAATGTATTTTCCTCATATCCAGTTTGTTAATATCACGTGAATTGTGATCAAGCACCGTTCGATGTGAACTTGTTTGAAGATGTGTAACGCCATAATTTTTAAATTAGTATTGTTTCCGTCGCTATAAATTTTAGAACTTTTCGCAAGTAATTGTTGCAAATATAGTATGATTCTGTTATATAAACTATGTATACATAAAATTATAAGCTATAACAAAGGATTTATTTTTGTTAAATGCACTTGTTGAATGACACTTTTATCAGTTCATATATACATATACCTATATATATATATATATATATAATAAAGTTAAATTCGCTGTTTGATTTACACACAATGCACTTATATAGATGCTTATTAATCTTTTGCACTTTATTTCAAAAATACAAAATCTTCACCATACGAATAATGCAGAAAGAATAAATAATTTATATTAATCGCCTAATAATTTTAAGCATCTTTCCGTCATGAAACATTATGAAAAAAACTTACTATATAAAAACAAAGCCAATATTTATACAATGCATATACATATGTAATTATGTAATATTTTATGTGAATTTTTATTTGAACCGCTATATACGCAGTCGATGGCATTGTATACTCGATTATACAATAAATATGTGCAAATTATAAGTATTGGAAATATCCAGCCTTTGACAATATATGTATACTATTCGTAATACGGATACTGTGTTATTGTTAGAGAAGATCACACAATAATACATGGTATTTTGCATGATAAGGATGGAGAGAATAATAGATACTCGGAACACAGATACTTGAACATAAATCCTTTATTTAGGTTTTCCATGAGCTCACTTTTTCGTATAGTTACGTAATTATTTTTAATATAACGCAGTATTATAAATTATTATAATATTAGAAAGTGAAACATATCTTTACTGATGTAATCATCGACGTAATATCCATATTCCCATAGAATATTCTTTTATGGGCGACAACGCTCCAAGAAACGCGGATACAAGCACACCTCGCGTATGTGATATCTGTTCAACAGCCAGCACAAAATTCGTTCTAAGCCCAATCCGTAACCGCCATGAGGACAAGATCCATATTTCCGCTGTAAAGTAACGTAAGTAATTATTCGATCTGTAATATTATTCCAATTAAAATTTAGAATTTATCTTCTTCGTATTTACCTGGTCTGTGTACCAGTAGTACGGGGCCGGATCAATGTTTTCACGGCTGTAACCCTCCATCATCTCCTCATAATCCCAGATACGCATCGAACCGCCGACGATTTCACCCACATTCGGTAAAAGTACATCAACAGACTCCGTTAAGCGCCTATCCTCTGTGCAACGTTGCATGTAAAATGACTTAATTTCAGCGGGGAAACGACAAAGCATTATCGGCTCGTTGATAGCATCGGTCATTTTTCTTTCTGGCATTTCTGGAATGTCCTATAAAAGATGATAATAATTATATGTTTTGTCTGAATTTAGATGATAAGAGAGATACATAAACTTATTCATACTTCTCCAAACTCATAAAAACTGCCATCTTCTTTTGTGATATTGTTTTCTCTTAGATATTCAATCGCATCGCTGTAGTTCATTCGCTTGAAAGGCTTCTTGGGTACTTGAAAGTTAGGATTCAATTCTTTGACAAGATGACCATACGGCGATTGTAGAACTCGTTCGACTACGTCGCAAATTAAATCTTCTAGTCGATCAAGTAGATCATCAAATGTGATAAATGCACATTCTGCCTCAATATGCGTGTATCTAAACATTAATTCAATATTTAAAAGTTAATTCCAAAAAGAACAAGTATATACCAACTTCTTTATAATATAAAATAATATTTATATTTATATACGAACTCGGCAAGGTGGCGACGTGTTCTCGATTGCTCTGCCCGATATGATTGGGCAATGCAATATACATCTCCCATGGCTGGAAGGCACGTTTCAAGATATAATTGAGAACTCTGAGTAAGAAAAGCGGTTTCTCTGAAAACAATGCTCAATTAGTTGACTCATAATTGTGTGGTTAATAACTCGGTCTATTTATTTACGCATACCCAAAATAATCTAATTTGAAGAGAGTCGAACCACCCTCTACTTGAGTTTGCACTAAAGTTGGTGGAGTCATTTCATAATAACCACGCTCTTTATAATGGTCTCTGAATGCTTGCATTATTACAGATCTCATAATCAAGATTTTTGATGTCTGAAATTAATAATCAATAATAATGATATAACGAATTTATCTATAAATCCAACAGAAATTATATTCAAAACTCTCTATAAGAGCATTAAAACTTTTTTTATCGTACATTTTCACCTCGAATCATTATATGCCTGTTGTCCAATTGTACATCAGGAAGAGCTTCTTCATTCAATATTGAATCGGCGCCACCAGGAGGCGATGGTCCAACAAGTTTCCAATAATCAACGCACAATTCGTGTCCATCCGGTGCCTGAAATTAAATAATAACATATAAACATACCTTATCCAAATGTGTAGCACATCAATGATTTAATATACGATATAAAATGTCAAATGTACATTTTTCCCTTCAGGAACTGCTTTCAAGACCCCAAACAGTTGAACAGCAGCTTCTGTGGCAAGAGTCAAAGCATTGTATGTTTGACACAGCTTATCAGTTAGTACACACTGCAAAAAGCCTGTTCCATCCCGCAATGTGATGAACATAAGGGCTTTGCCTATAATAGAAATTGTTCATGAGTTTTGGAATTCAATAAATTATCATATTACAAGTATTAGGGAGAAACTTAATTATATCGCACCTTGTCGTCTTAGTCTATGCACCCATCCGTATATTTTGACTCTTTGATCCCTGTGACTAAGAGCTTCTTTTATCTTGATTTGTTTTGCTTCCGGCAGAGTCTTATCCTCTTCTATAACAATCGCTTTAGCCTCTTCAAGATTTTTCAATCTCTTCTCTTCATCCTCCAACAACTTCTTCTCCTTCCCTTCACCCTTATACTGTTCTCTAACCCAAATCTTTTGTATCTTTTTTAACTGCGTCTTTGATGCTGGTTCATATTTCTTGCCACTGTCACGCGAGTCCTGGTAGATAATCGGAAAGGGTTCCTTATTGGCATGACGCATTGCTCTTAGAATAGTTTTAAACGGGTTGACCTCTGAACCATCTCCCGTCTCGTCGTTACCATTCTTGTCTGATGTATAGATACCTTGTAAAATATTTATTGCATTATTACATACATTTTCCATTAAGTAATGTATAACTTCATACTGTCATTTATATTACTATTCTTGGGTGCGTTTTGTAATGCATCTCTTATCCTTGTTTAACATTCAATGAACAACAAGGATAAGTGATTATACGCATTATACGCATCATGCGTGAAACAGAACGCGCCCCTTGTTATCATTCTTTACTGTAGCAGTTATCACTATCATTACATCAGTCTGATGCAACTTACCTGATGATATTACTTCCTTGGACATAGTGGCTGATAAATTTATTTGATGGAAGTATCACTGAATAATATATCCTATAAAAAATATCTTCGTTATTAAATTATAATCTTATTTTACGCTACACCGGTAACCACATGTTAGTGTAAATTTTTAATCACTACAAATATTGCAACAATATTATACACAATATAGTACATTAAATGCTGCACTAAAGCTTTAAATTATAATTTACATATTATTTTGAATTTATTATACAGTATATTTTATAAAGTAAATAAATATTCCAACTTACTCTCTTACTCGGTAAGTACTTTATCCAATAAAAAATGAACAAAATTCAACGTGTCGAACACCTCAAGTGACGTTTAACAAATCACTGGCGGGGCCGCTAGCGAAACGGCAAATAAATACTCTCAATTCTCAAATTGCACGTTCTGCAACAGTGCAACGTGCAACGTTCTGACGCACGTAAAATCAAGCCCTCTGTCGGAATAAGTGTGAACTATGGATTTTTTCGATGAGTTTTGGAACGCAATTATAACAAAATATGGCAGCACTTTTCTAATTTGCGTTCCAAAACTCATCAAAAAAGTCTATAGTTTACAATTATTCCGGCAGAGAGCTCCTGGTTCAATTTTTATTACATCAGCGCGTAACTCGTTAAAAAAAGGTCTCAATCCTTTCACGAATTGTTTACAAATTCATCGAAAGTTTAATAAATGAAAATAATATAAAAATTATTAAATTTTAATAATTTTTAAATTGAATTAAATAAACTTTAAATATATTTAAATTATATAATATACGAATTGTATTATTTCATTTACTGAAAGTACATGTACAAGCCAACAATGCAATGTTATTAAACAATGTTATTAACAAAACTGATATTACATACGTATTGAATCATATAAAATATAATATATATTAATGTTTGCTAATTATAGATATTCATATATTTTATTATAAAGAAATTATAAATCTAAATGTTCTCAGATACATTTCATTTTTGTAGAAACTATGTCTTTCTGCGAGTCCTGCTCTTGACGCTCTGTTCTGGCGCGTAAAATGTAATACACTAAAACATAAATTCCATATTATTTACGACACATGATCATATCATAAGTTAAAGAAAAAAAAACAAGGAAATGCACCTGTTGATCTAGAAAGCTCATGAGATTAGAGAGCTTGCATTTAAACCCACGTGTTTGCAACATAGAACGCAACTGTTCAATATTTACAGGTTCATACTGCAATATTTTGTTATATAAATCTGTATCAATATTGATTAATTTCATAAAGGCTTCCGAGATGTCCGATGAATTCTCCAATGTCGATAATGACGCGGTTTCGTAAAACAGCATTTCTTTGTTGATTGTTCCTTTTGCGGAACTTACACTATCATTGCTGCAACAAACATAATGTTATTTTATTGTATCTAAAAGTAAAATTTCATATTGTTAAAAAGAGAGAGATCTAATATTTACATTAAATTTACCTATCATGAGAACAAGGGAATTCATCACCACTGTTTTCTGCATTACTCGACTTTTCCAAACTGTTATCATCTACGTTTCGTTTTTTCGATGGAGGACCATCGTCTTCATCGCTCGAAATTTCAGTAATTTGCTGTCCTATTATTTTTTCAGGCACTAAAGGATGAAGTTCGTTATAAATATGCGTTAACAATTTTACAGCTCTGCTACGTTTTTGTACCTTTAATCCATATTTCTTCATTTCTCTCTAAAAATTAACAATTCCCTTGTGAAAAAAGAAAGTACCTTTAATTATGAAGATATATCATTGTCAATGAGCTTACGTGTAATTCAGGAGTGCTCATGTCGTTGTACTCAGGTGGAGGTGTAACTTCTTTATCAGTTATTTTAGGCGTTTTTGCGTTTCCAATGTTCTGAATGTAATTACACTGGAATTGCATGGCTACACGTGTAGATGTAGCCCCTTGATTACATAATCTATTTGTATCAATTTGTCCCTCGGATAAAGATTTTCTTTTGAATTTCCTAATGCTTGTAAAATTTTGAGTCAAAGACGTAGCATTACTATCTAAGTTTCCATCTGCTGCTATATCTTTACATTTGATATTTTCATGATTATTTTTATTATTGCGTTTGCGTGTAGTAACATTTTTTAATTCTGACATACTTAATATATTAAATGATTGACTCTTCTCCAGAATATGTGGTTTCTCATATTTATCAATATCAACGTTTGCAAGATATACGTCGTCTTCAAAATTAAGAGAAAAGTTGATTGACTTTAATTTACAAGCACTTGTTTCTGAGACATTTTTGGTACAGTGTTCATCTTGAAGCAAATTTTCCATATTTAAAATCGGACTGCAGCTTTCATTATTTGAAAAATCTGGGCTGGAGGATATCATAATCGGACTTGAAACGGATTTCTTTTCCTGATCATCATTTAATCCAGATTTTTGTGTCATAGACGTTATCTCTGTAATATTTAAATTATCTAGATTTGATTTAGTTGCGCTTTGATTAACATCCTTTCCTTCTTCCGTGTTCATCGCTTTTGAAAATTTCTCAACTTCGAGCAATTGATTGCTGTTTCTATTTTCTGTATCCTGTTTGTTGTTATCTTCTGTTTCTTTTCTAGACTGTTGTAAAGCTTGAGATATATTTTCATGGTTGAAGTCATCGTTTTCTGAAACAACACTGAAAGATATGCTTTCAACATCTGTGTCTGATGAAACAATTATATCCGCATCTTTTTGTGTCAAAACACATCGAGTCAAAATTTCATCTTTCTCAGCCTCACTGATATTATCTACATTGATCGAATCAGATGACGTACTTTTATCAGACAGATTACTATCCGACTTATTTCTACTGATTGCTGTGCGATACTTTGCTATGCTATTGTCCTTGTGATCTCTCATGTATTTAGAATACATAGAAATGTCCCCTTCCTCTTTCGTTTCTAAATCAAGGAAGGTTTCGCTAAGCGATTGATTCATTGTTTCAGAATGTTGCGAACATACACCTGACACAGTTGTGACTTGGTGCGAAATGTTCACGTGTTTCTCACTTGGTGAAGTAAAGTTTTGTGTATAATTCAATGTATTATTATGAGAAGATTCCATTATCTTCTCAGGAGATAGAGAATCTATATACGAACTATTAGTCTGTTTAACATCTTCCACATGTTCATTAGAAAGACGAGGATAAAATTCTGGATTTTTGACAGCGTATGATTGCATATGTTGCTCTGTCATAGTTAATCTACCGGGTCTTTCCTTTGTATCAATCGACTGTTCATTGTTGTCGTACGATTGAAGATCAGAGTTATCATGTTTGTCTATATAAAATGGATTCTTCTGCCTTATAGGAGATACTTGTACAATTGAGATATCTGTAAGATTGTCCATGTTCGAATCTGATGCCTTATCTAATTTCGCGTTTTCGTTCTGAATTTTTTCGATAAATAATGTGAGATTACTTTTCTGTTTAATTATTTCTGAAAGACCATCTTGGATATATTTCGATTTACTGCTTTGAGGAGTATCAATTAAAGAATCTTTATGTATATCGTCTATAGAAACTTTCAAAGAATTTGATTCGGGATCTGGATCAATTTCCATTAGACTTTCTTCCACATTTTTCGAACAGGTAGGTATGTCTTTGTCTAATTCCGAATATTCTGCGTTCTGGGTCTTTAATGATTTCTGACTACAGATATCAATATCCGCATCTTGTTTAATCAAACTCAGTAATATGTGAATATTAGAATCTTCAAGGTTTTTAGGATGTACTGTGGATTTATCGTTATGTTTCATTACAGGCGTGTCATCGAACAAGTCAGGAGATCCACTAGTTTCCCATTTTACGGGTGTATTGCTTCTGGAGTTTATTTCCTTTTTCATTAAAGCAGAATTTTCGTCTTTCAACACGCACAAGTTCTTTGGAGATATGTAATCGTTTTCAAGAGAATGTAAATCATCATTAACATCCCCCTGCAATAGCATGTTATTAGGGCACTGAATGCCTTCCACAACATCTTGCGTACGATTCGGTGATGCGTTGAAAGATTTGCCTAACTTTGAAATATTTAAAGCCGTTTCTACATTTGGATGTACATTTTCTGTATCTTTTTCATAAGTATTATAATCATATTTAACTTCTACGCTAGATTTAAATCCCTTTTGACGCAAATAAGCAAATAAATCATGTATTTTGTACTTCCTTCCTAAAGCTCGAACACCAGATAAAGATGTCTCAGAATCAAGTATTTTTGAATATCTATCGATTATCCCACAATAGACAAATTCCAGAAAGGCCAAGGCAACATCATAATCTGTATCGAGCCAACAAATCTTTTCTTTTGCAGTAGGGAACTCTGTATCATTAGAAATTACATCAAGTAAAATATTTGTGCAACGTGTGTAGAAAACTAATTTATGCGTCCATATGTATCTGCCATTTTTCACAAACAAAATAATGTCACTTGCAGAACTGTCATTAAGCATATTTCTCCAACTTGTTGCTAGATCGTCAAGGAATTTCTTTTCTTCACAACATATATTGACTGTATTTGAAGAGATCGTTAATGCTTCATCCTTATCCGTTGTTTTTACAGTATGTATTTCCTTTATTTCCTGCATTTGTTCATTATCCAAAGATCTTTCGTTCCTTACACTTCTTTCATTTACTTCCATAAGCTTCACAAGATTCTGCTCTTCCTATAAAGCACAATGCCATTGTTATGCGTTTTGTGTATAGTATTATAAAATATATAGGTAATTTGTATGCCAATACAATAGAGTCAACTTACATTTAATTTCTGCTCTTTCTTTTCTAATGGTATTATTTGAGGCGATAAATGTTCTACATAAAATATATCTTGAGTTAGAATTAGTTTTGTCCTATCCCACAGTGTATACTCCTTAAAAATAATAATATACATATTTTAAAATCTGCAAATGTTCGGATTGGAAGATAATTTCTACTACATAAAAAAAAGTATAATTACAATTTTATGTAATTGTTGAAGTAATTGACTCTTTATAACAATTTTCTCTTTAGCGTCGTTAAATTTTTCTGTTTTTTCTGTTTGAGATTTTTGAGTAAAATCCTTATATCCCATAAGTATCTCAGCTATTCTCTCTGTTAAGATACGTTCTCTTTCTACAGCGGTACGTCTTTGCAAAATAGTTGGCTCAATAAGCTTTCCTTTTTAAACAAGAAAAAAAGAAAAAAAAATCAGAAACTAAAATATAAGTTTCTTATTAGTTGTGAGATTTATCAACTGCATCAGTTAATATATAATTACTTTTCCTAGTAGGTCTTCTACTGGTAGGCCAATTATTTGTTGGTAACGTGTTTCTACTGCTACTAAACCCAAAACTTTGCAATGTCGCTTTCTGAGGACATTCTGCATTATTATCTGGCATCGATGGATTAGAGGATATGGCCACGATCTGAACTTCGTCCCACTCTTCCATTTCCTCTTTTTCACATAGAGATTTGGAAAGTGCTAAAGCAAGCTGCAGATCAGGGTCATCACGCGATGCCTATAAAAACCATCATTTAAAAAAAGCTAGTCTAAAAATATTTATACACATTGTCTTGCTAACAATTTATTCGCTTAGATTCTGAGAGGATTATCTCAATTAGATTCCAATCAAGTTCCAATAATCTGACAATTTAAAAGTCATCATGTTGATATTCAAATGATTAAATACCTACCATTTTATGTGGAACAGGTTTCTTCTTGTCTTGTAATAGAGGAGCAGAGAGTAGCCCCAACGACTTCCTTTCTGCAGCTTGCCGTTCGTGCAGCTCCACAGCGTCCATTAACTTCTTTGTGGACACATTATTTTTCGTAGCACAACTTTTCATATGTACAGTTTTCGAACTTTCATCTTTAAAATTTTTTAAGCACAACGGGCATACGTAAGCCGTTTTCGCATTTTCGTCAGCCGAACACTGCGGTGATTCTACTTCTTTCTTTTCAGATTTGAAAAAAGACGATTCGATCAATGGTTGTTGTACATCGCGAAAAACCTTTTTATTCTGTAATGACTTTTTGCTCCTGGATTTCTTTTCATTGTTAATATTTTTAGATTTAGAGCGGAGTACTTTTTTCTTGGCTTTATCTGAAAGTGTATTCCTAATTTTCGACTGTAAGGAATCCGTTCTTTTTGGCGATTTAAAATCCAATATACTGTCATCATCACATGGAGATTGAGACGTACAAGCGGTATCATCCTTGTTTTCATTATTGGAATTATCAGAAAGTTGAGCCTTATCTATGCTGAATAAAAAAATGTTCTGTTACTTTAGATATTTTGTGCTTTAAATATCTTATTAATACAAAGAATGAACATGTTTGAGAGATAAAAATTTAACAGGAAGAAAGAATATAATAACAAAACCATTGTAGAAAGTTTTTCTTACACTTTAAATGTATTTTTTCTCATTATATGTTTTCAGAAAGGTACATGTTACATTATAAGTCAAACTACAAAAATGATCAATTTAACATTTCACATATATATCATAATACCTTTCTTTATAATTTTTCCTTAATCTCAATCTTCTCTGCGAACTACCAGGCTTACAGAATCCATCCTTTTCAACCTCCATTATTGTTGTATGAACTTTAAATGTTTTGTTGTTTAAACATCAGCTTGCGTATCCTTCGATTCGGCTTCCTCTTTCGCTTTAGCCTGCTGCCTCTCAAACAGCTTTTCAATAGTGCCTCTCAAAAATGGAACTGCAGAATAATCTTCTAACATTAATCGCTCGTCTGCGGAGAGTTGTAGGGCTTGATATTCCTTTATCACTTCGGGATCAGAACAACTGCAGAATAAAATTTAGCATTAAAATGGAGTAGGAACCTTACATCCACGGAACGAATTAATTAAACGTTAACAGACGTTACACCATTAAATTAATTGGAACTGAATAAATGAATAATGCAAATCGTAAAATTAAACGTCTGCAGAGTTCAAGCCAGTATATATATAAAAAAAATATCCTACTGTCTTCTATAGGAAATGTACATCGCTCCAGCGAAACAAAGGGTTATGAAGAGCGATCCGAGTCGAATATATCTCTGCAGCGGCGTGTTCCTGAGTTGGCGTGGTTTTCTGTACGTCTCGTCCGTGGGATCGTGAAGCATTTCACAGAGATCGTGCGAAAGAAGGAAATTAAAATAATGCCAGCGTGCGATCACAGGCGGCAATAATTCCAGAATAGGACGTGGCTGTGGCTGTGGCCGCTGTGGCGGATAACACTAACCTAACCTGACCTGTTTTCACTATTTCAGTTTCCACGTTCCATGTTCCATCGTTCATCCAATCGAGTCAGCATCACGCAATTACAATTATATAATCTATTTATTTATTATTCGATTAAAATATCTGTACTGAACATTAATAATTTTAATCTGTAAATCTGATATTGATCTTCATTAACAATAATATTCGAGAATCTGTGTTAAAAGTATCGAAATCTTTTAAAATTATTGCCTTCAGTCCATGTAATGTGCATTTATTAAAATAATAATAAGAATATGTATCAAAGGTTACTTCGTACTTTTATTGGCATAAATCAGTTCACATAAATGGTATATGTTCGTATATAACTCATCTGTGCTCGATAAAAAATCTGCCTTTAACCAACGACATTCCTCGTGCAAATTTATAATAGTGGAATTTATAATAGTTGTACGATATAACTTGGATTTTATAATATCGCTTATTTCAAGTTCATTGTATCACATTTCACAATATAGAGCATTATGTCATTTAAATGCATCTCTCGAGTTCACAAGCTTCGATACATTTGATGCATCTTAGTTATACGCAATTCACATGTAACGCACGAAGAATAAGTAAATTACAATATAAGATATCGATATCGTTAAATTGGTAAGACAGCTAATAAACAGACCATATTGCACTTTCGACTCTCCAAGCATTTTTGAGATTGAAAGATAGACATAACACAAGTATGCAAAGACAATACTTATACAATACGAATATAATATATAGGGCAATCATTCGGACGTATTATACATCTCTCAAAAAATGATTGAAAAGAAGATAGCAACGGCATCTTTTAAACGATAACGTAATTCTGTTGGATTTCGAATAGACAAATACTGCTGGCCGCTGTTTTCCAAAGGTTATAAACTTATAGGAATCCAGTTAAAATACATGATCATATATCAATTTCGTATGAAATGTTGTCAAGTTAAGTAGTATAATGGGCTGAATTTACAGCTATGTGCATCAATAATGTGGAATTAAACTAAATTCATCTAAACAATCTAAATATGCTTTGGTAGAAGCATGATTAATAATAACGATTGTAGTTAAAATTAAAGAAAATTGTAAAGCTTCACATGGAAGTCGGGGACCAAAAATTCATCTCTCTTAATTCCGACGGTTTAGCTTCGAGTACATTAACATAAACGGACGACTTATCCGCCGATTTTTCTTCCTTTCCGATATACGTAAGATTTTGCGAAGATATCGACTTCTTTCGATTAAGTGGCTTGCGGGGTTCCATGTCTGGAAAGAGCTCGTCTTCCTCGTCTATCTTTGTAATGGCTTCTCTGGATTGACCTAATATGCTCGACAAAATCCAATTACCCTGATATTTTTCTTTATCCGGTATGAACGCACCCGTGAAGTATCGATTAGCGTGAATCTTCCTGCGTGATTTTGGTGAGCTATCAGGAGTTCCCGTCGGCGATGCTAACGGTGACGCTGGTAACGACTTGCTGACGCTTTTCACCGAATTCTCCGACTGCTGGGAACGCGAATCCGATGTGAATACCTTGGTGAATTTACCAGACATCATTTGACTAGCTACATGAACGATCGATTTGCCGCAAAGAGCCGGTTCACCATGAAAACCGTCATCTGTCCCTTGTGACTTGGGCTTTACAATTCCGCTCGTTGAAGCTTTGTGCGTTCTGATATCACCAGCTAAAACGATATCGAAAACGACAAGTATTAGTCAGTGTGATATTGCAGAAGAATTATATAAGACCTTTGACAAATATACCTTTATTTTCAACTGGTATAAACGGTTGACATGGCAAAGGGTGTTTGCTAAAATCAATCTGCTTGACCTCTTTCAAATCGGAAATGGATTTTTCATTCGCTATCTGGTTCGTGGAGCTCGCAATATTTTCATTCAAAACCTCATTTACGATGTGTTTCAATCCGTGTTCTGGTTGAGTATTTTGCGATCTTGGATATCTTGCATAAAAGAAACTGTCGTCGTAAGATGGAGGACTGAATGCGGCTTCGTCAAAGTCAAATCTGAAAAAATATATAAAATTACATTAACACAGACTGTAATAATAAACGACTGTTGTCATTAATATAAATGGCATATAGTTTGCAACGCTACTTAGATCCCTTGATTAATTTGACAGTTCCTTTGTATTATTAAAAATTTCAAAACTAAATTTAGTCAAAAATTAAAAAAGTACATTTTTCAATAAGACAACAAATATCATTAAAGGAAATAAAGCAGATTTACAAGAACAATGGAACAAAATATAGATAAACGTTTAACTATAAATAACACATCAGCTGATTTGGCAGAGTCCCAAATACATGCAAATAACGCAATAACAATTTTAAACGGACATCTCAATATCACAGCTAGCTAATTATATTAATCGTTCGAATATACCGTCAGCGTCATAACAATATCTCCATAAAAATGTGTTCAATGATAAAATTTATGAAAGATAAAACCTACCTATTGTCCAGTCTCCCTTTCATCCATTGTGGCAATGAAATTCCACTACCGAGAGATCTGTCTTGCTGTCCCGAAGTACCCATCCTCGTGCAAATTGTTTTAAACCCAACAACAAGCCTGAATTCTTTACGTTAATTAACAATATACGAATACACAAGATGACATGCCAAAGGATGATGCTTTGTTATCCATATTACTCTCGAACAGCGAACAGTTGGTAAACGTGTTATTGTTTGTACAGTTGTATAACAAAAAATTAGTAGCAGCACTCCAGCTCTTTTTTTTAGAGTTTCCAAGTTACTGTTCGACTGATCTGCAATTTGTCAAACGCGTTAAAGGATACAGAAAGATCTATTATTAATATACGATGAGCACAGACGTGCGAGATGAGTCAACACTTACTTTCCTGTTAGTGTTTACGGATGAAATTTTAATAATCTTCATAATTACAACCTGCTGCCACTGTCGACGGAAATAGCAATAAACCAGCGCAATATTGATAATAAGATTACGCCATGTTGATAATCATAATGGCTGACACAGGCACAAATGGCTGCTGACGGCGCACGCGCACGATGCGCCACTGTGCAGCATCCCAGCGTCCCAGCGTTCCAAAAAACCTATAAAATTTGACAACTCATGGAATGCTCACACACATGCTCGTGGAATTCAATACTTGCGTAAACGATGTTTACTACGCTCACATGCTTGTCACGTGAAATGATTAAGCTCGAAAGTCCGATTATAAAAGGAAGAAGATATTAAGGAGGAAGGAAAAATTAAAAATCTCTTTTTAAATAAATGAGGAATACTTTATGGCATTTAAATGCAGCATGGCAGAGGTGGCAGTGAATTTAAAATCCGTTTGCGACAAGATATCGTATGCTGCCGCGAAGAGAGCACCGGTATTCTTTTCCGTATTTACTATATAGCACTTACTATTACAATTAAATATACAAATTTATCTTTTTTTTTTTTTAATATGTTGGATAGTTGTACAGAGAACGTCGCATTTCGAAGCTCAACGCGAAAAGGTTAGATCTTCAAAAAATGTGTCTTGTTCTTGCAGGAGTATCAATATTATGAGCCGCGACTGGTAGCTGTTAGCAAATTGCAATCCACGGGATCGATAGTATCTGCATACGAGGCCGGTCAGAGACATTTTGGTGAAAATTATGTGAACGAATTGGTGGAGAAGGCCTGCAGCCCCTTGATCGTTGAAAAATGCAGAGAAATTCAATGGCATTTTATAGGGACTTTACAAAGGAATAAGGTCAACAAGGTGTTAAGTATACCAAATTTATACGTTATAGAAAGTGTCAATAGCGACAAACTTGCAAACACGCTCAATAATTCATGGCCAAGATTTCGAAAGAGCGATGACAGCAAGTTAAATGTCATGGTACAAGTTAATACAAGTCAAGAAGAAGGTAATGATATTTGTTATCTTTTATGTTTCATGTAAGAAACTTATGAGACAAAGTCATTTTTAGCTTAACAAATTTTCGATTATCCTGTATAAAAATAATTGTAATTACAGAAAAAAATGGTTGCGATATTGCACAAGTATCAACCCTTGTAAAGTATGTCATAGAGAACTGTCCCAATTTGAAATTTATGGGACTCATGACGATAGGAATGTATGGGTATGATGTTGCGAATGGGCCAAATCCTGATTTTATTTGTTTAAAAAAATGCAGGGAAAAGGTACGCGACGAATTGGGAATTGATATAAAAGATATTGAATTATCAATGGGAATGTCCAGTGATTATGAACATGCGGTAAGGTTTTAGGACAATAAATTTGCAAATAGATTGTATTGCTAGTTGATTTTATGTCTTTATATAAAATACATTATTTTCTATTACAGATTGAATTAGGCAGTACAAATGTGAGAGTAGGAACTTCCATTTTTGGAAATAGACCACAAAAGAGTAACTGAAAAGATGCAATATAAATAATGTATTAAATCAATAATTTTACCTCGAGGAAAAAGGATATATAAAAGAACAGGGATATAATTATCTCAGAGATATGTATGTACAATGAATGTTCCTTCTGCAGCAAATACAGTTAATTTTTTTCTATTCTAAGATTATGATATATATATATATATATATATATATAATCGAATATTTCCTCTATTTTAAGATTTTTCCTCAATTCTCGATCTCATTATGATATACAAAATAAACATATTATATGTTCTGTCCCTTTGCTCATTTTATTCTAATCTGATTAACAAATGTAAGTGCTAAAGGAACCTCACAAAAGAACAATTCTGATTTAAAGAAAAATAGCTGACTTAAAATATAGGAAAATAGAATAGAGAGAAAATTGTAAAAGAGATAAATACATATATGTATACATAATAGATATATACATTATAAATAAATGTACAAGATGTTGTGTAAAGTGTTAATTAAGATCATTAAGATGTATCAGAATTAAATTTATTACTGTTATATATCATAGTAATAACTAATTATCTTATTTTTAATTACGTACGATATAAATCTTGTTAATAAATATATGTTAAATAATTAGGTTTTAATTTTTAATTTTATAAATTAAGCATATATTGCAATGAAATCAGTGGTAGCCTCAAATTTTATCAATTATTTATAATTTAATAGAATTTAAAAACTATTGACTTTTAGAAATTTGTACAAGGATATTTATAATATTACTATACTCTTTTTGATCTTTCTTATCTTAATCCTATATAGGTCTGCAAGGAATTATCTCCTTGCCTTATTCCTTTTTTGCATATTTCTAATATAATTAATAAATTATAACATAAACTTGGTATAGAAACTTCAAATGAGTAAAATCCATAAATTAATAGAAGATAAAACAAAAAAAGACTGTTTTTTAATACAAATTTGATATCTTTGTAGTGGGAAATTATATACATTTTGAAATGAAGACTCGTCTTTTTATCTCTTTATCTTTATTAAAATTTATTCGTAGATTTATGTTAACTAGATATCTTAGCTTTTGTTTTTGAGAATACTACATAAATTCTTCCACACTTCTTTCTTAATCCCTTCTACATAAAATTCTATAATTTATATAAATATAAAAATTGATAAAAATAAATAAATTTTGTGGAACTCTTATTAATTTATTATGCGTATAAAATTGATAAAAGGGTGTGGTCCAGTTCCAATCTTCAGCCTCATTATGTCTTGCGAACACATATGTAGGTCACCTTCACCGTTTTTTTTTTACAGGAGCATGATTCAAATGTATCTTGTGCAAGGTCACGAATTACGCAAGTTAAACGCTCTTAAAAGTTATGGAAGTCAGTCAGTCAGTCACTTTCTTCGCAAAATCACAGGCCGTACGCAACATTGTTCGCCCGATCGATCAAAATTGAAGCTATGTTTTACAGAGATGCGAAGAATTAAAAAAAAAGCTTACATAACGAAAGTTACTAAACATTTTGGCACAAATTTTCTGCTGCAATTTCTGTTCCATGAAATTATGACGGAAATCAGTAGCTATTTAATTTTGGAAGATATAGCTTAGTCTTTTAAAATGTGTTTAAAACGATATTACGTATTCTTCGATGTTAAACACATATAATTAGGTGCAATTTTATTTGCAACCGGCGTTTCCAAAAAATTCACGAAAACCTTGTAAGAGAAGATATTTTCTGGATTCTAAAAAAATGTCACAATTATTTCTAAAAATAACGTGAAATTTAAAAGATATTTCTCGTGAGTACACTTTTCTTAAGTGCCCCTCCGCACATGTTGCAAACAACAACTACGTAAGAAAAAAATAAGTTGCCCCTATAAATGTCAATAAAGAGACGGATCCGGTGCAACTTGACGTAAGCTTGCATCAGACAATCGTAAATGAGGAGATTGGTGCATACTGTATAGTCTCTGTCGTAATATTCATAATGCGAAGCACGAGACATGCATCGACATACATTGCAGTTTAACATAAATTTAAAAGTGACATGGGAAATCAAGTTATATGTATCATACATACTTCGATATGCGTGTGTATGTAAGCAACTTTGCAGTCGATATTGTTATCTTTCTCATGATTTAACGAAATAGAATTCAAATTTATTGATACACAGATGCATTTTTTTTGCTTCTTACATTTTTTTACGTTTTAAAATAAATAATAAAATTATACAATGTTATCGTATTAATTGTGTTCTCATGGTTCATAAGAAAAGATAGCAACTATGTGTGCAAACTTGTTTGATACACTATCGAAAAAATTTTTAAGTGACGGTACGTAAAAAGTATAAGCGGTAGAACTTGAATGAATCGATTATAATCGAGTATTCTCGAGAATTTAAATTTAATTTTAAAAAATATATGTAATCATATATCATCAATACGTACTTGTGATTCTCTTATAATTTAAGTTTTGCGTTTTTAAATCTTTTATCAATCTGTACTACAAATGCAATGTGAATGTTAGTATATGAGAAAAGTTTTGACGTATATTGCAGAAAGAAAAAATTCACCTACGATTTCTCGCTTCTGATGTCATAGTGGAACACGGTTGCAGCGAGAAAACAGAAGCCGATTAATACCGATCATCGAAGGCGGAAAATGTATTCATGGCTTAAGATATAAAACTTTACTACTATGTGATGCAATAACGCCTTACTATGAACATAGAATGCATACTCGTACAAAGAAGTTTTTGGGAAAAAATGCACCACGCACACTAGACAGGTTTTCTGTAGCATGGGTATAAATAGGCTTAGATTTAGACAGAGCATTCAATCCATTCTTCGTGTTTCAACGGGAAATAGGAAAGCATCATGTTCAAAGTAAGTTTCTTCAAAGCAAAAACACTTCGAGATTACTATTTGTGTAATTCATATTCGTCATTTGTAGAAAACTGATAGAAGTAATGAGGCTTCAAAAGCTAAGATTACAGATTATTATATTTCTGGAATTATTATAATATTTATATTAAATGTAAAAAAAGTATGT
The DNA here is from genome assembly GCF_030848805.1 of Temnothorax longispinosus. NCBI lineage: Eukaryota > Metazoa > Arthropoda > Insecta > Hymenoptera > Formicidae > Temnothorax > Temnothorax longispinosus. The sequence continues at coordinate 7,676,053 of NC_092363.1, read as the reverse complement.
ATGTGTAACTTATACACCGCATGATTACTAACATTTTAATTTCAAGACAGAACGCACGATTATCAACATATAAAACTAATATTTCTCATTTTAAAAGAGACTGGATATATAATCTGAAACAAGACGAATTTAAATAACATTAATATTCCAGATATATAAATAAGACATCTCGAAATTTATAAAGTTCATGAAAGTAAATAAACGTTTTTAAATCTTGCAGCTCCTGGTGATCTTCGGCCTTTTGGCCATTACAAATGTCTACGCCGGCTTGCTCGCTGCACCGGCTATTGCTGTGAAACCAGCTGCCCTCGCCATCGCTCCTACTGCCGCGTGGGGTGCTCCTGCCGCCGCGTGGGGTGCTCCGGCCGCCGCGTGGGGTGCTCCGGCCGCCGCGTGGGGTGCTGCTCCTGCCGCCGCGTGGGGTGCTCCTGCTGCCGCGTGGGGGGGTGCTGGTCTTGGACTTAAGCTAGGCTAGATTTTTTTTTACGTTCAATGAGATATAAGAAACCCGCCGCCAATCCACCAGCAACTACACATCGCAGAATTTACCTTGCCCTTAATATTGGATATACAATTCGCTGATGCATCTCTCACTTCTCCCTAAAGTCAATCTTCACAAAATTGTTTTCTTTTTCTATTAGGACGTTTCTTTCCCCATTCCTTGAAATTTGTTGACAAATTATTGATAAACGTGAAAAAATATGAAATAATACAATTTTACATATAAAAAAACTTGGGTGTTATTCAATCTCGCAGAAACCATTTTACCCCCGGCGCAGCGGCGCCTCTATTACAAATTAAACTCTATCGTAACGACGTGTTGCGATAGCTTCTGCCGTATATCATCCCCTTATGATAATTAAGAAACGAATAGACTTATGGATCTATAAAGGACTATGGGGGTTGAAAAATCAAGCTTTGATTAAGAGTGAAGTACAATTTTATTGCGTAACCACCTACATTGTAGTGTCATTAATTTGCCACGTACAGAAGTGGTTACAGATGTCGAGGATGTTTGAATAAATATATATATATGTATCATGTAAAGTCGCGTTTGATATGGATCGATTTAGTAGGCATAGGCGATTCCGATCGGGCTGCTGTAGCTCATGTGAGACACTTCAACGGCCGGCGAGTAAGCGACTCCGAGAGCAGCTGGGCGTACTGCCGCCGGTAACGCGGGTATAGCGGCCGCGGCATATGGCGCATATGCCAATGGGGCTGGATGAGCAAGATGAGCGTAGGTAGTGACAGCCGGATTAGTCACGCGGATGTCGGACTTGCTCGAGCTAGAGAAAGGCGTGTCGATGGTCTTCGTTTGCGTGGCCACCTGCGCCAGATTACCGTGGCTTCGTAGAATATTGTCGGATGTCGACGTGATAGCTTGGGGTTGAATGTGCGCTATCGGAGCGAACGGCGAGATCTGGTACGACTGGTACTGCAGGGCGGAGGGCACACCGATTAAACCGGCGTTGGCCGCGGCCAAAACACAGGCGATTACGAACAGCTGAAATAGAACTCTCGGTTACAATTTGAAACCTTTAAGAGCGCAAATTTATTTCTAAACATTATGTATTTTCTATACTTGACAAAATCTAATTTGTGCCGTTGATCGTACGTACCTTGGCTGCCATTGTACTATGCGTGGAAGATGCTGCGATGACTTTAATCGCGTCTGAGTCGAAATACGAATGCTACAGTCCGTGACAATCGGTACTTTTATACTTGGCGGACAAACGACGAGCCACACGAAATCTTTCGGTACTCACAGTTCGCCATGGTGGGATAGTGTCAAGGATATACTTAATATTGCGCCATTGCCAAACGCCTTTACTCCCCGTTGAATCGTATGCCTTTCTGATGATTTATAAGTTCCTAAAATGTTTTTTCTCGTATATAACGTTTTGCGAGATAATATTAAAAAATTATCAGCTATTTATCTCTATATATTTCTCACAATATTTAAATTTTATAAATTTCAAAACTCATTACTTAATGCATCGCCCTTGTGAGAGAATGCATTGAATTGCTAAAGATATCACGGTTTAAAGTAAAATTTTGAATTTGTCTAATTTTTTTTCATACGACTTAAAGCAAATTTTATTTATTAATCTTTTATATTATCGCAAATGAGATATAAGCAAAAGACACGAAGGAAAGCAATATGGAGAACTTACTTCGTATTCTCTCTTTCAATGTAACGTTTCTAAATCTAAGATTTCAATTTTTATTTATATTGTTGTACGAAAACATTACATGTGTGAGTTTTATAAATCGATTGGTGCCACACCTTCGTCTTCAAAACTGGAACATCCGGCTCGGCCACGCCTCTCCGAGCGGAAAGTAGTCTAGCCTTGTGTTCCTTCTCAAACTTTTTCTTTTGGGGCGTAACTCGTTACAATTACATTTCATTCGGTATTCAGGAAACTGGTATCACCAACATTACTGGCATCTTAATTTTACGTAAATGAAGATAAGTCTGCTTCTTTTTCCAATCCTGTATGAATTCCTGATACGAATTCGAGATGCGCTACGGACGCTGAAATTTTATTTGCGAGCGAATAATACGGGAAGATTATGTGTATCATATATAATATGAAAGATAAAGATATAAAATTTATCCAAATATTAAATATATAATGTAGATTTATTTCAATTAAAATAAGCAAATAAAGATTACACATTCCTTTTTATTAGCTATACATCATCAATTCTATTTCAGCTTAATTGCACTGAGCACGTGCCATCATAGAAATTTTTTGCGCCTTCTGCACTATGTCAGGGCAACGTCGTCGCCTTACTAATCTGCAATCTTGAAAGAAACCTTCATTTCTCGGAAATCCATGCGATCCATCAGCATAGGTCACCAAACCTATAGTTATCGAATAAAAAGCATATATAACTCACATTCGAATTACAATTGAAAAACAATGTGTAGTCCAAAAATTGTAGTATTTTATTTATAAAATTGATAATGAATTATCGTAACTTGATTATATACCTAAGCCCCAAACACGACCTCCACGAAATTCCCCTTCAAATTTCATTCCGTCGGCTCGCCAGAACACACCGTGGCCGTGAAACCATCCTTGCATAAATTCTCCCTCGTACCTAAAAGAAAAAGAGAATGGAAGTGATATCGTAGAAATATATATACATATGCGCGACGGTATTTTTTAGTAAAACGCGCAATCTCGAGATAAACTTGCAACGTAACTTACTTTGCTCCGTCGGGAAATACAATAACTCCCAAGCCGGAGCATAATCCATTTTGAAATGCCCCATCGTACCGCGTTCCATTCGGAAGGACTAATAGACCAGCGCCGTGTTTCAATCCCTTGCGATTCCAATCACCGATATATTTCGTACCATCGTCATACTTGTACGCACCACTCTTTGCCACACCTGCAGACACGCGTATTTAATATAGAAGATATATTCAATAAGAAAATCAAATATTCTATTTAATAAAAAAATGCTCATATTTTTTCAATGTTTTGTACATAATACTTCAATTAAACAAATGAAGTAAATGTTACAATCGCATATTCTTACCGTCGCCCATGCCTGCGCTGCACTGAACGCATCTGAGCTAGCTGGAGGTCTTAATCCACTTACAAAAATCAATTCCTTATTCAATTAAGAAAGATATCTGGGATAGACAGGCGTAGGGAGATGCTCAGGAAAATATATTGTGGATTAGATATGTAAATAAAGACAATCGCATACAATTTTATAGGTATAACATGTTAATATTCAGTAGTGAGAAATTTACATTTTTTCAAAATGTATATAAAGTAAGGCAAAAAGATACTTATATAAAATCATATTAGATGTATCTATACAGAACCGAACTGCGATATCGTTCATTCCTTTGACTGTTCTCCAGATGCACCCACTAGATACCATCGTATTCTCGTTTCCACCGCAGCCTTCCTGACTAAACGTTTGCGATCGTCGACTAACACCCCCAATTTGTCTAACACACTCTGCTTGTACGGATTGATCAAAATAGTGGAATAACTAGTATAATGCGCCAGGCATTCTAGAGCCGCAATTCTAACACCCTATTAATACAAATATAGATTATAGCGATACGATGAGAGTTTAAAAAGTTGAAGCTAATGTAAATAATTACCATGATCCGATGCGTTGATAACTGCATAAGCCTTGGTATAACACATTGTAAATTATCAGAAAATACGTCGTGTTTAGTGTCAAGTAGAAGTTTAAATGACGTCAATGTCCAAAGAACTAAATGCTCATTACTAAGAGATAGAGACTCAATCAACAGCGGTACCAACTGACGACAAAATACTTAATTAATTGAAATATTCTTTCCATTGCAAGAGAATGTTATTATTGATGCATTAATAATAAAAACTTACCTCGGTTAAATGCAAAAATAATAATTCTTCAGGCATTTGTTCTAGTAGATGGACCAAAGCAATAAGATAATTCTGTCTCATCGCGCTTGCAAAATTCATATTTTGTCGCAACAAATATTCGAACACTCTTTGTTTATAAAAAATTTTCACGTCGCAGAAATTTTCCGTTATTAAAATATCCTCGTGCTTACTTACTAAAATTTGATATTGTTCACCTATAAATTGACCTATTTCATTGTGAGTTAATAAGTGCGTAAGCTGTAAAAACAAAAATGAGAAATATTAATTCACCTATATTATCTGTATAACCAAATATTAAATTATTATAATTATATTTAATCACACATACATTCTCTAGAAAGTATTGGGACTTTGCGTATCCTCTCATGACGAGTGCTTTAGTCATCCAAATTTGAAAGTTAACCGTACGTTGCTTTAATTTAATGTCACTGTCCGTACTTAAATTATTACTTATTTTGTCTTCTAGATAAGATACAATTCTATCGACATCTGACACTTTCATTTTATTTAATAAAACAGATAGAATTTTACAACTTGTTTGCCTTATATCCGGATTGCAATTGCTAGTTGCTAGATTATACAGATTTTCCACCGTATTATTATTTATGTTCAAATTGATATCTTTCCGTAAAGAAATAAAAAGATTCATCATTATAGTTACATCAGTTTCGGGAATTTTCGTATTTAAAACCACAGCGTATTTCGTTACAATCGCACGTTGTTCTTCGACTGTAAGATTTCGTATAATTAACTGGCAGATATTAGATATCAACATTTTATGATCAACATTTGTCTCATATGAAATTAATTTATCAATAATATGACATTCCTTGTATAGAAATTGATGTATGTTGTAATCAGATTTCTTTAAAGCAATTAGCTTCTGGATATTCAGTAATATTGTGATACGTATATCAGTATTAACAGTGTCTGTTAACATTGTAACAATTTTCGGGAGTATTACACAACCTAGTTCACGTATTTTTGCAATTGCTGATAAAGCTTTTATCCTTCGTTTTAATAATTCTACTTCCGTCTCATCTGAAACATTTCGTCAATATCACTTCATATATTGATAGAAATAAGTTTATATTAACCATGTATTTGTATTTAACTTACCTGTATTCGACAACAATCTCTCTTTAACTAACACTGATATTTCTTCAAGATATAACGCAGCAAAATCTATAACAGTTGTATGACATGTGCTTTGTATTTTGTCGCATCCTGTTTCAATTTCATTGCATATCGCATTATATAATATAGAGCGTTGTACATCGTTCAAATATGCCTTTTGGATCATTAAACCAAGGAATATTTTACTTTTTAGTTCAGTACTTTTTATTGTCAAGCCATCTAAATATGTTTGAGGTATATTTGTCCATGATAATTCTGGAATATCTAGAATAAATTTCATTATATTTATGTAATATATATAAAATGTCAGGATTGTTACAGTTCAATAAGCAATAGTGCAATAGTAATAGTGCAAATGTGACATCATTATTCGTTGTTTCAACTTACCTTGAATGCAAATGTCGTAATTAGAACATATTTTCATAAAATTATTTAACGTTTCTATCAATGCAATTTTGTCGTTTAATGAATTCATCGTAGAATATTGTCCAATACATAAAGGTATTACAGCTTGCAAGATTTGTACACATATCGTTTTGTTAATTGCAGCTATTGTTTCCAGTAGCGTTTGGGCAGGTCTGTACAAACTAAGTTGCACGTCGCACAACGACGATTTTATATCGGCAATTATCTTGTCAATAAAATTTTTGCAAACAGTTTCATCGACTGATATAACTTTAATTAAAGATGTCATTGCTTGTAAAGCAGCGTCTCTTATTTCAACATCTCTCCCTGGCACTATGTCTTTCTTTAAAGTTGTCCATAGGTCTGGTAAGCACAATTTTATTTTTAACAGCCCAAACGTTTGAACACTTTCACGTAATAGATTTAAGGAATCGAGTTTGGCAACTCTGAGAGTGGAATATGATTTGTCAATTATAAGAGGTAAGCAATAATCTGCAAACTCTGGAACAGCGCATAAGCAAGGCGCCAATTTTTCTGCCAAATCTTCCCGCGATACCCTTAGATCCTCCATGCCAGACTGTAAACATTTATAAATGACACATTTGTTACGTTATAAATATTATGTAGAAAAATAAGATAAAAAAATAAATGTATATAATATAATTACAGGATTAAAATCAACTGGAAAATAACATGCCAGAACTTCAAACATTTCTTCGGTTAAATGACCTAATGGAAATTCTTTTAAAAACTGTGGTAGCATATCAAACAATAACACGAGGTTATTCGGATCTCTTTCACCATCCATAGAGCTGATAATACCATAAACTAAATCTGGTCCCATGGATCTCAGATCATGTAATCTGTTTTCTATTAAACTTTTTAGTATAAGATATATTTTGCGACGTTCAGGTAACAGTTGAGATTGACACTGAACGTGCTCAAACATAACTCTTAGTAAGGATGACGATGCGTTTTGAGGTAAATGAGTCATGTTCACCTAAAAAAATGAAAACAAATAGTTATGACAATTCAATGAAAGAGAAAAATGACGCAAGAGATAAAAGACAAATGCTCACAATTGCTTGAATACCATTTAGTACAGATGGTATAATGCTATAATGATCCTTCATCCTGTCGCAATAAAACGTTGTAATAAAACGCAATTCTGATTCAGTGAGATAATCTTGGGGCAGCTGCGACAAAACGGAGGAAAGGGCCATAACTCCTTTCTCCCTCGTAAGAACATTTTGGTCTGTCATGTAAGAACCTAGTGTCTCCACAAACGTGCAGAGTTTCACAGAACCTAATTCTATTTCTGAAACAAAGCAGTTTAATGTCTTCCACAATATAATTTTAGACTCTAATTTTTATAATTACGTGCATTACAAAATTTAGATTTCAATATACTCATTAAATCAAGAGATATAACAGTGATTGTGGGAAGATTCAAGTTTACATATAGTTCATATAAATATGTGGTGTGCAAGTTGAAATTATCATATTTCTCTAGGTTAGAGAAATAATAAACTTAAGAAAACCAAGTATATTATTTGACTCCCAAGCTGTATTTGTGTATAAAATTTAATTTTTGTATCTTTCTCTCTTTTTTTACTACTGGTTCTTTAAATTTTGTAGCATAAGTACATAAAAAAATATACTTTACAAGACATTTTTATTTTTTGTAAAATACGTACCGGAAGCTAAATTCCTGCATAATGAATTTAGAGCTGCCGTATCTTTGAAACTAATATCTAATCGCTCTTTTAAATCAAAATTCGGAGACGAGGCCATAACCAAAAACTGTTGTTTACACGAGACATTCAGCACATGATCGAATCATTCTTCTTCTTCTTCTATTTTGTAGATGGCACCACTCGAATAGTGCGCTGCGCTCTGTGCGCTCAATGCGCTCCGTACTCCGTACTCCGTGCGCTTGTATTGCATTTTGCATTATTGTGCCGGGATCTTATGGGGTGTAATCTTATCGCGTCTTATTTTTGCGTTTCTAAGAACTAACAACACCTCACGTGCACACGCCAGTGTGTAATTACGTTTATCAATGCTCGCTGTATTTTGTATTTTAATTGCAGTATGTTGAACGTCGTGAGGTATCATACGAAGGTATTAGGCGCATATAACGCAACGAGACGCACACTTAGCCGGCAACACCTGTTTACAAATGCAAAAACCGACGTCGTGCGATGTAACGACGCTTCTTTTAAGGAATACTGCTCGAAATTCCTATTACAGAAGGTAATACACTCCGACACTCAAGTATACTTGCTGCGTGTGCAATTTAAATAAGTTTAATAAGAACGATGTCAGATGTGTGTACTAATTTTACTGATTTTAACAATTTACAGAGACCACTGAAACAAGCGAACGTTGTAATTCGTAATTATGCCGCAAAACCGAGCAGTAGAAATGACAAAATTGTGGGATCTTGGTTGCTCACCTGCGGTGGCATGGTTTTCGTAGCGGTCGCACTAGGTACTCTCATTTATTTTGTATACTATCACTATATCTGCGTCGTGGTGAAGAGCATTATAGAAAAGACGTATGGAAAGTAGAATCTAAAATGTGACAGCCTTCTCTTTGGTCTAATATATCAGTACCTACGTGCAATTCAAATTTATGTAACATTTAATTGTGTAAAACACATTAAGTACATGTTAAGGTGAATAAAATGTATTTAAGAAACAACTGAAGATTATTTCTCCTTTCTTCTATGTATTTAGGTGGTATAACAAGACTCACCGAATCGGGCTTGTCCATGGTTACCTGGAAATTGCTGGGAGAGAAAATGCCTCTAAACGAAGCTCAATGGGTCTCGGAATTTGAGCGTTACAAACAATTTCCTGAATATAAAATGTAAGAAACAACGTGTTAATACCGAAGAACCAATGTAACGCATGGAAATGTATTATATATGCCGTTAATTTTGCTGTAGAACCAACCACAGTATGACGTTAGAGGAGTTCAAACGTATTTGGTGGATGGAATATTTGCATAGAACATGGGGACGTTTAATCGGCGCTGTATTTGTAATTCCGGCAACATATTTCTGGTATAAGGGTATGCTAAAACGCGGAATGAAAATGCGCGTTGTTGCCTTAGGATCGCTAATCGGCTTGCAAGGACTCATGGGATGGTATATGGTCAAATCTGGATTGGAAGATCGTTTTATAGAACCTTCCGACGTGCCGCGGGTGTCGCAGTATCGTTTAGCTGCGCATCTTGGATTAGCATTGCTCCTATATACTGGATTTCTTTATAATGCTTTGGATCATCTGATTCCTGCTCAAAAGCTAACTGCGAATTCCTCTAGTACCACAATCACAAGTAATGCCCTGAAGGCACTGAAAAGATTTAAAGGATTAATTCACTCAACAAAAGGGCTAGTATTTCTCACTGCTTTGTCGGGAGCATTTGTAGCTGGAATGGATGCTGGTCTTATTTATAATACTTTCCCAAAAATGGCAGATAAGTGGATACCCGATGATATACTTGCCATATCTCCTGCATTACGAAACTTCACGGAAAATCCAGCTACAGTTCAATTTGATCACAGAATTTTGGTAAGTTGTGTAATACGGTCGTTAAGCATGTTACTGTGCCTACATTATTTCATGTGTATATCATTTATGCAGGGAGTCACTACTATAGCATTAATAACTTGTTTGGGCATTTTGTCTCGTAAACATAAACTTCCTGGTCGAGGAAGAAAGGCTGTGGCTGCGGTACTTTGTGCAGGTTATCTTCAAGTACTTTTAGGAATTTCGACTTTATTATACCATGTTCCTCTATCGTTAGCTGCGTCGCACCAATCTGGTAGTCTTATACTTTTAAGTACTGTAATTTGGCTGTGCCATGAGTTGAGATATTTAGGAAAATTTGCTAAATAAATTTGTAAAATAGTAAAAATAAATATAAATACAGATTTATAACATTTTTACAGATTAAAAATAAAAAGTATTTATTCACGAAACAAACGTAGTATTTTTCTTACTTATTCTCACGTGTTATAACTTATAATTATCTTATAATTATATCAGTATAGTAAGTAGGATATAGAGTTTTTCAATGCTTTTATAACGTTTTCGCGCTTTATTTCACAATATATGTTATAATAATTAGTAATTAATCTTAGGAACTATTATATACACAACTTCGTCTTCTAAACAACATGTATATTATCAAACATATGTAACACGAAATAATTTGTATCATTTTTTGTGTAATTATGATCAGTTTAACGTTTACAAGATGCGGCAAAATTTCAAAAAATATCAGTGCGTAAAGATCGTGAAATACATACGCATAACAATTGTGAAATATATGCGGAACAAGTGATTCAATATCAACTCAAACAATTAGTCTGAAATATATATTATCCCTAAGCGAAAAATAACTCTTTTATGTTATCAGAGATATAATTTATTATTTAACTCAATTCTTCAGAAAATATCTTTACATATAGGGCACTTAGTCTATTATGGCCAATTATTTGTTGATTTTAAAATACTTCGCATGCATTGGTCCAATACAGTATTATTAATATTAAGTACCATTTTTATCAGGCAGTTAAAATTACATTTCATTATTGTAACAATTTTTATTTACATAAGAGTTATTTTCTTCCTTTCCTATTTTGGCGACGTTTGACATCATACTTTTGCTTAATATTAAACTGAGCGCTAGTATTAATAGAACTTTGTATCTTATTATTCGATACGAAAGAAAGTATTATTCAAAACGGCCAAATTTTATACTAATTATTGTTACATATAATCTACAAGTGTAAATATACGTGAATTATATAATCTAAAAATCTTATTAAATATCTTTTGAACTTGTTACTATATACTTGTGTATAGATACCTTTTGATGAGAGAAATATAATGATTACCGCGCTCAATTTTTACCATACAAGTTGTATTGGTATTTCTTTTATAATTTGGACACTTTTAAAACTGTCATGAAATAATTATATCTGCTAAGCTTAATATCAGTTTGATAAAAAGATTTATTATTATTGTGACTCTTCTGCATTGAACAGTACTTAATAATTAATACTACATATTAATATGCGTATAAATGCAATTTTACTGATTATAATTTCTTTATAATTCTTGAATATATTAAAGTCTCTTCGTCGCCTTTTCGTGAAAAAAGAGATTTTCACTTTATTGACATCTTTAGAAGAAAAAAGGAGATTGATATCGTAGCTGGCAAAATTAGGTACCAGAGCTATTAAAATATTAAAATTTTAATGAACTAGTCGAAATTGGGCAGTGCAGATTTTTAAATTTTTATACGCACAATTTAAGTGATACATATAAAATACAAGATTATCATGATTAAATCTTATTCAATAATGATAATCATTGACTTGTTTGATGCAAAGCATTCTTTGAGAGAACTCTTATCTCTGGTATATACAATATATGCAATATATGCATATATAGCAAACCTATTGGTTATATAATTCGTAATTTTGTTTATGTGAGATAAATGCAAATTTACCCTTAGTCTTATTATCATAATTCTCTTCTAAACGATTCAGTTGCCAAAATCTTATTCAACATCTTAACTATACTTACAAAACAATGGTTAGGCCTACAAAAATTTAGATTTTTACGAGAAGATATAATGTGAGTACAATAATTTAAAATTATTTTGCTATATAATATGTTAGAGACAATTGGTGTATTAAAACAGAAATATTAGTTTATTGAAGTATACGTATTATAAGAAACTGAAATAAATTCTTATATTATTTTCTTACGTAAAGCTAACTCGTGACAAATATTACAAAGAAATAAGTCAATAGTTGCAAATAGAACATAGAAGATCGTTAAACGAGACCTAAGTATACATATAGTACTTTGCAATGAGTATTATATTTTCTTTTTTTTTTCACTATTGTCCATTGAATATAGTTATTCCCCTCGTATTCGTATGTGATGCAATGACAATGACACAAATAGTTAAAAAATTACCATTTCCCCTATTTTGCAAAAGCAATATCCTATACTTTATATAATATGTATATATATAAAGTATATATGTATAACGATATATATTTCTTCTATTATAAAATATTATCTCACATAATGGCCGTTCTGAGTTTTAATGCGTAATTTAATATGTCACTTTTAGTGAGTTTTGCAATCATAATAAAAGAAAGATTTTGATAATGTGAAATTGCAAAAACTTACGCATTATGAATTATAAAAAAATAGTATGTTCATATATATTTGTATGTATATATATATATATCTTACGTAAATATAAATAAATCATTTCAGTCAATTTTCTTGTTGCAGAAAGTACATCATATTGAAGAAAGCCGAATTTATAAAGATATGCTTTTTTTATTCTATTACTATTTTCTCTCTCTTTCTCTCTTATTCTTACATAACTTTTTTTTACATTGTATGATAACGTATATGGATAAATATATGATACAGTGAAAATTAATTGCACTTAACTCGCGATTTCATTAAATGGAGAAATTCGTAAATAGAAAATTTTGTTACGTCGAATTTATCCTAAAATGATTTATCACTCGTGATGATTATGACAAAAAAAATTAAAAACCATAATATTCTTACTTTGATATATGATTAACAAGTTTTGTTAACAAGCGTAAAAGTATGCTTATTATTGATTGCTGATTGAAACATACTTCGTTACGTGTTTATGCATGTTATCAGTTCAACTAGTCTTCGCCGAGATGTTATCTGATTTCTCTGGATTTACAATTACTTGTATTATGTAACCTGGCTGTACCTTCGCTTCTTCTACATGCATTTTATCACCAAGCAATTTACCACCAAAGAACCACCTTTGACGCGAAGGTTCCAAACCTTCTTGACTCTGTAAGCATCAATCATCATTATTATTATTATTATTATCATAAGCAATTACTCTTATATAACATATGTATATTCAATTAATATATAATTAATGTTATACAAACCTGTAATTTTTTCTTAGCGATAGCAATAGTGTCATTGCTGTAAACAGGTAGTTTAACTTCTCCTAAAGTAGTCGATAGTCTAAGTTTTAAAGTTTGTTCTGTTCCTTCATCGACTGGTTCTGCACAGAATTGATAAAAGCAACGGGATAAAAATGTGTGCTGCAAAATTATATTGCGTAAAACTCTTTGAAAATTTTAATTACCTGAGCAATCAGCAGGTGAGTCTCTTCCACTGTCTTCTTTTACGATATTAATTGGGTAGGATAAGCAATAAATAGGTACTTGATAACGAGTTCCTAACTCATCGTAACATTCGGTTAAGAAACCATTTGGTACAGAAATGTTAGCCCCGTCTAATATGGCCTGTGCCAACTGATAATCCTGCGCCTCCGCTGCAGTCGCACCTGCCCTCAGTGCATCCCAAATCTCCTTACGGCCGTCAAACGCTGGTGCGGTATCCCAAAACTCATCTCGCTTACTTCTCAACTGACCTTCGGTCAGAGGTACATCCGATTTCCATCTGATTACCTCGTGACATAAAAGATGATTTTTTCTCGTATTCCCTATACATATATATAAACCATTTCAATCACAGAGATTAATAGAAGTCCATTCAAAGAAATCGTCACAATCTCTTTTGTAGGGAATATATATGTACGTTTCTTATCACGTATCGCATGTGAAACCGCCTATATCTAAATAACACAAAAATCTACGTTACGACAGTAGATGATCTAATCTCTTAAGTGCTCTTTACACGTTCCTTTTTTTTGTATCATTTAGACAGTCGTATACTCAATATTCATTACAAAATAACATTAGATAATAAGAGTACCTAGTCGAATAAAAAATTTTGTGATAAAAAAAACTTAATGAATTAAAGACCGTTAGAAAGTGTCAAGTAAAAATCAGCCATATACGTCCTTATAATCCACACACGCACATCGCCGTTACGTCGACACGATATTACTCCAAACTTCCATTTTTGCAAACGCCGAACAACTAAGCAGATACGAACGATACTAGACTTTAACAGATAACGTGTACTTCGGATACAAGGACAAAAATAAAGTTAAAATGACTTCAAGGTTAGCTGATGCCCGATGTATTTTTCGACAGACGAAGATCTTCACGGCAATCTCACCCGAATTAGTTCTGCTCGAGTTTTCCGACGTATCATTGATCGAGGCATTTCTTGCCCTCGTTATACCTATGCAGCCTCCCATTCTACACAACCGGAGCGAGTAAACATTTCACTAAAATTTAATAACACTTCGCATGCCATTTTCTTCCATCTTATCCAACATTATCCAATCGAACTCCTGCCGTGGCCATATTGCATATATACAGTGACGGAGAGAAGTCCGAGCGCTCTCAGCGCTCTGAAATTTCTAAAGTCGGACGTGCCCGTCCGCTGGCGCCACTTCCTTGCGTGCAAAACGTGGACGTCGAACTACGTAGCCAGCCGCAAGTATCAGCAAGTATTTCTAATCCCAACGGGTAATACAGTCTTTGATTCTGTTCCAAAATAATTTCATCCTATGCGTCTTGGGCCGGTATTTATAGTCGGTTCTTATTTCAAGACCGTCTTAAATAATGTCTTAAGATGCTAATACGGCTCTGTGATTGGTTCATGACGTCTTAAGATTGTACTTAAGACGGTCTTAAATATAAGAACCGACTATGAATACCGGCCTTGGAAACTTGAAACTTGAAATGATTTCCTATAATCGTTTGTGGAATTAAAAAAATCCATTCTCTTTTGTACGAAATTGTTTATAAGTAGTAACGCAAATTCCTAAATAGAAAATTGACGCTTAATGATTATATCATACATATATAATTTATTATTTTAGCTAATTTTATATTGTTAACAATGTGCGTCAAATATCTCTTAAAAATAATCGCAATATTGCACTTAAAATTCCATTTAGTAAGTCTGCAATAAATAAAAAAAATTACGGTAATCGCAACAAATTACATACAAATTAGATTTTAACCTTTTTAAGGCCAGATATATAATAATATAATATACCAGTTAATATAAAATATAATTAAATAATAGCCGGCTTCATGTCATTACTCCTACGATTATGGTCATTATAAAAGAGATTATATAAGTGAGGAATGACGAACAATATCAACGCGCAATATTGCAGAGCGTTCCAAATGGATCAATACGAAAATGCGCGCACGTCCGTTTTCCTCGTTCACCCTCGCAGCTTGCGATAGCTTGCAGATGACTCCGGTGAGCTCGACCAGTAATGTCCACCCCGGAGAATTGTCGAAGGTATTGTGTATTATTGGCAAGATAATCTTTTATTCGTACTTCAATATAACACTTATCTTTATTTAAAATTTTATTGTCAGAACTCGAGTTTAATTATGCTGTGATCCAGTGCATCCTTTGATTCGTGAGAGCGAGCCCGCTCAGATCATCATGATGGGAACCAGATATGCATCATGTAATTACCAAATATTTATTATACATTACTTTCTGTCTGTTAGAGAAAGAAATAAATCTTTGTGGTAATTTGTACATATATATATATATATATATATATATATATATATATAAAACAATTTTTAGAAATTTTATCTCATGCAAATTTTACATTTACAGACAGTCTAAAGCTTGCTAGTCTACACGACGCTTATCAACGATTACTTTATGGGACTCAGCCAATACCTTCCGGCTTGGACATCGCAAACATATTGAAATATTTTTCTCAAACCTTGCTATGTAAGTGATCGGTGTACAAACGAACCGCGTTGTAACAAACGTATGCTCTCTTCTTTGTTTTATAAAAATTCGCGTTATTGTTTTCCAATATAATCGCTTGAACAATCTATCCGGCAAATGCAAATATAACTATAAAAATTTTCAGGTTTGTTAAAAGAATCATCCGTGTCGCCGTTCGACATGATCAAGTCGCAACAGCTCGACGGAGAACGAATGGCGTTATTCCCAAATTTGGATTACAAGCAGCTTTACAACGCGTTGACGCAGATGATCGATGTCGTGCCGTTGATTCACGTCGGCCTGCCAGGTTTAGCTTCGTCATTCTATCATTATTAAAATGCTATTATATGGGGGTGTAAAATTAGAAGTGTTATACTTATATATACTTGATCTCTTGACTCCAAATTCTAAGAAGGATTTTATTGCTATCTCTAATATAGTTCCCGAGAAAATAGTGTGTAAGACTTAATTCTACGTTCTTTGCATGGTATAAGTAAAAGACGAGTAATTTTTTAGTGTATCATTTACTTTCGTTGTGATTATAGACGATTACTTATAATCCAGTAATTTTTCCCGCTCTCAGAATATCCTTGTCAAGCAACCCTTAATTCTATGCGTGTAATAAGTATAATTTACATTCATTTTTCTAGCGTTCGGGAAAGCCTTGCTACAATGTCTAGCGTGCATGTTGCTGTTCCTCGATCATGATTTGATCGACAATTTATCGTACTTAACTGCCAGTACGATATCGGTACTTCCCGTGGAGCTACATGAAGAAATCGTCAATTATCTCTGTTTTCACATTTTACCGTTCACCATCAGTGAGTTTTTCCGTTACATTTATATTTCTATATGTGTTACTTGTACTTGTATATTATATGATAAGCACACATTCACTCGTCTTTCTAAGAGAGAATAACAGCTGCCGGGAGAGAATGTGAGTGTGGAAAGAAAATTTTAGTATTTTAGGAGCTTTTCCGTTAAATGAAAAATCGGCTTGCCGGCTGAAAAACCTGTTGATAAAGCGTAGAATAGTGCGGATTTTATTTTAGGATTAATATAATTTTAGCATAAGAGCTTTAATCAGATTTAACATCTTTATTTTTATGACACGACAATATCCAGATATTAATTATATAGCTTGCAGCTACAGTTACATTATCAAGATTTAATTATAGCAATTGAAAGCTAACGATAGAATAAAAAAGAGAGATAATGAACGATTTTTACAGACATATTAATTTTCAGCAAGAAAACCTGAAATTGGAGATGAGAGTGCCGCTAGTCAATCAGTGGCCGCTGTTATAATGATGGTGTTTCAGTATTCCAATAATCCAGGTACCATATATATACGTGTATTATAAGGAAAAATATAAAATTAATACAAGTATTTAATTTATAATATATTAGTTTAGAATTGTCGAATTAGATAATTAATTCGTGCTAGTACCTTACGCGCTTTTCTAAGATTATTCGTTATATACAAAAATGTGTGTTTGTGCAAATAAAAATATTAAATTTGTAGACATGTGTAGTGTATATTACGAAAGAGAAACGTTCTCTCTTTTCCAGCGCATCACTGTCAATTGCTGGAGTGTTTGATGGCCCTGAAGCCAGGAGTCGTGAAAGACATACTTTGCGTTATTGCTTATGGCACCGCGTCGGCGAGAGCGTCAGCTGCGAAATTGCTATTCTATTACTGGCCTTCGTTTAACCCAAATCTGTTCGACCGCCGCGCGGTATTGGTAAAATTTGCTAGTGAGTAAATATATAATTAATAATTAATAAAGATAATGCATTATTCGTACATACTATATCTCTTGCGAGCAAGATAGCTCACAATTCCCGAGATACGATGTGCAAAACTACGTTTCAGATGATTTTACCCCCTTCGTATGCCAACGGGATAGCTGTCCGAATGCCGGCAATGCGGAAGCAGCAAAAGTCTGTTACAATCACCACATTTCCATTACGTACGCCGTTGAATCTCCGCCTCCTCTTTATCTTTGTATCGAATGCGCGAACGAGATCCATCGGGATCATCCGAATCAAATGTTTAACGACATTTTGCATCCGATGCAACAGGTGTCCATGGTCTGCGAGAACAAAGTGAGCGCGTCGGGTCCGAGAGAATTCGCTTAAGTACTTAAAAAATTTGATTTGATATTTTTATTTTTTGTCTTTCGATCAGAACTGCAGAGGGACGGACAAGTCGGCTATCAGCGTTTGCTTTTCGACGGAATGCGCAAGTTACAATGGAAATCATCCTATAAGATACTGTCAGCAGTGTCACAGTATCCGTCATAACAACCGTCGTGGCGGTGATCACGTTTATCACACGGCACTTCCACACATCTCGCAGCTAGACCCGCAAGCGCAAACCTATATGGTTCAAGCGATTGTCAGGTAAGCTATCATAATCGTCAGTGATAACTGCAAGCTCAGCTAGACACGATATCTTTGTCTTACAGTTTACTCAGAGAAGCTGAACCGATAAGTATCGATAGCAATCGGGACACGACAGATATAAGTGCTAGTACTAGCAATAAGGCTGGCATGGGATTCGTAGGAAGTAGCAGTGCCGGGAGTGGTGCTGGCGGTATCGGCAGTACGTTCGGTCATTGCGACCCTACAAGTCTGGAGGAACGACAACTCCTCGGCAGATATGGCGTATGGCTGCTAGTGGGACTTTGTACCCCTAACGAGGATACCCCGGTTGAAATACTGGGCCGTTTATTATCAATGTTATTTCATTGGTTTCATATCACTGCCTACTGTTTCGATGGTATTGAAAAAAGACTTATACACCTTATCTTTTCTGTTGGTAATTTAACACTTTGCATATATACACTTTACTCAAGTAGACGTAGAGAGCCAGACGTAGGTAGTAGCGTGGTATGTCGGCTAAATATGTTGCAATATTTACAAGATGTAAGCATCCTCTGTATACACACTGTAAATATGTGAAATGTATGTTGTCAGCCTCCATATTTGTCTCCAGAGAAATATGTTGATATACGAATATATCTGTTTCCGAAATTAAGCCAAAATATGCCTGAGATATTTAGCCGAATTTAATCTATTCTATCGTACAAATTAAATGAATAGAAAATATTGATTCGAGACCTTATTGATAAAAATTGCATGCAATGTATTAAATATATCAGCACACAACTCGACACATATTTGAAATTTGCACTTATTGTTAAATGTCGAATACTTGGAAAAATGTAGCCTTCCCATTACTTGCATGCCAGAAATTCGGGAAACGATAAATGTCAAATCTGTGTTCCAATCGTATTATGTGTCGCTAGATTGATAGTGTTTAACGATAAATCACAATAGTATTCCTGAATCAATTTTAATATTTTCACCTTCTCACGATCAATTTCTCAATCGATCGAAAATATTTCAGGTCAAGCGGAAAGCGCGCTTGAGAAGTTAAAAACGGAGTACGTTTGCGAGTGGCTGTCGGAAGTTATGAAAACCCATTACGAAGTATTTATTTCCTGCCTCCTACCACATCCTGCAGACTATGTCAGAGTCGGAGGTCATTGGTAAGGGAGAGACTCGCTTTTTTACGAAATAAATAAAATTTTTACACAATATATATAATTAAAATTATAATATGTGAACCTTATGATAAATGATTGCATCATTGCGATTACGATTAAATTACGTTAACATAATTGATATTACTTGTAATTCGAAAGGGAAACCCTGGCTTCACGGACGTCGCATTTGAAGGACGGACTGCATCGGCTATTCTGTCTGGTACCGTACGAAGTGATTACGCCCGACGTATGGGACTACGTGATGCCGCATTGGATGGAAGCGGTGGTGAATGACGTTCCCGAAAATGAACTTCAGGAGCTAAAGATAATATTAAGGCATGCGTTTCGAAGAGATCTTTGTAAAATCGTATTTAGAATTTTCAGCTTACACGAAAAGATAACTGTCAATTCATATTACAGCAAGATATTGGATCGGGATATGAATTCTTTAGGATTTGACGTGAAGAGAATGTACAACTTCATAGCGAAGCGGTTCGTCAATACGAGCGCTAAGGTGCAAGAACAGGCCCTTAATTGGTTGCAGACTCTTACCATGTTGGAAATAACATTACCCCTGGATCAATTGTTTACAATATTTAGCGACGGAATTGCCGTTATGCAGTCGATGAGCTCGGCAGAGTCAGAACTAAAGCCAAGCAAGTCTACGAAGGAAGACGATGTAAACATTACATGTACGCAATTATAATTATTATAATAATACTGATTAACACTGTATTTTTTCAATCGATCCAGAACCTCTTGCCAAAAGAATCTATATTTAAAAATGTTGATTTTTATTATGAATTAAATGCACTTTCTCTTGCAATTTATTATTTAACCATAAGTTTGCCGTGTAATTATATGCATGTCTTTAAAATGTTTAGGTCCCATAGTGGAAAATGATTCGGGGAAATCAACACCACTTTCCGATGATATAGTGCCAACACAGAGACACATGGAATTTACGACAAACGCAGAACTTAATTTATCTTGTTGTATTCTCATGCTTGATATATTATTGAAACAGGTGAGATATAAATCTCAAAGAATTATCTGTATATTATCTGTATATTAATGATAGATAGAATCTCTTTTTATTCTTACGTAATGAGAAAGTAATGAAAAAATTGTTTTTGGCAGATGGAACTTCAAAATGTAGACAAGCATACCGGAATTAATACACGAGTTTGCCGAGATGCTTGCCATTTAATGAAGTCCATAGTTGCGTCAAATTGGAACAATTCTCACGTCTGCGATACGTCAGACGTGAACATCGAATGCTCCTATTGCGAGTCGAGAGTGATCTGGCACCAATTATGTCTACAATTAATTACTTACATGGCACCGGAAAATCCGGCGTATCCCCCTGACGTTAGTTGACTTTATAATTCGATTTAATTTATAATTATAGTGCTATAATAATAGAAAGATGCGATAAATAATAATAAATAGTAATTTATTTTTTTTAATATTGGAATAATTTGTTAGACGTAAGACAAAAGAGGAAATTAACAATTTTTTATATTTTCCAGCCAATCGTGGATGAAACCGCGGAGGAAAACGCTCGTAAAAGTTCACCGGAAGCGACAAAGAAGGGCGATTCAAAACCGGATGTAGTCATCAACATGCCAGTGCCTGAAATGCATTCTGTCGGCGGGGTCTTAGTTCATATGCCACACGTACGTCTCTTAATAAACAAAACTCTGAAATGGCAAACTTTCAAACTCGAGCGCTAATAACATGTTTGATGTCTGTCTCATTGGCGATTAAATTTCCGCGACTTTATTGAAAAGGGAAAGAGAAAATAAAAAGAAATTTGCTCTACAATGAGACAAGCATCGTGAAAAAAATGTCGTTTTTAACGTCACTGCGTATTACACGATCCTCTATTAATAAAGCAGCATGCTACTTAAAACTGTCTTAATATGTGTATATGTGTCCGTATGCGCTTCTCTCTCTCTGTCTCTTCTTCTACGACACGGCCCGATCACAAAGACACGGTAGGCTAATCTATGTTACCGGAATAGCTATTTTGATCGTTTATGTCAGTTCTTCGAACAGATTATGACAGCGACAGTAGAGACAGTTTCGGAACAGCTGGACCTCGCAGTTATCATGCCGACGGAGAAGATTATGTCCGCCGTCGCGAGAACGGTTACACTATCAGAAACAGACGTTGGTAAGCTAATACTCTATGTATCATCATAACTCTTTTTGATAATTACATTGACTTGATAATAATTGTTACATAAATGCACACACGTGCTTTTAGCTACCGCAACGGTGAGCGTGGCGAAACCACATCTGATAGGCGAAAACGATGAACCCGTGAGCTTAAGTCCGGAAGCTGATTCAGAAGACTTTTGGCACACTTCCGTAGGAAAGTTTCGTTTTACGATAGAAGAATTACCGGAACAACTTCAATATATTCACAAACTACAAAAGGTAATGTAAATCACTGCGATCAAGCGATATGCGTGCGCACAGAGTTGTGCTTATTAATTTATTTAATAATTACGCGTTGACTGATAGCTCTTTAAGTAATTAATCAGATCGCAAGTCATAACGTTAGTCCTATAATTACAAGAATAAATTCTATGATCGCCAGAGCTCTTTGATTAAGCTAATTAAAAATTATTTTCAAAAAATTTTATTTGCAGGAGATAATGACGATCGATAAGCCAGACATTCTTTACTACATGCTGCAATGCTTGAACGTGATGTGCTTGTACGGTGATGCGTTCAATACGGCGGTGAAGGATCACCAAGGATTCTTTATATGGTGCCAGGAGAATTTATTAATAAAAAAGTACGTATATAGACGTGTTTTCTGCGGAGGAACTAACAATGGGAAAATACGAGAATTTGATTTCAGCCTTTTCAATCATTTATCATCTTGTTACAGCTTATGGGAGCTCTTAAACGCAGAGCATTCGCATATAGCACAAGTGACCGTTCCATTATTATTGCATTGTGTAACGTTACCCTGCGGCACTGATACTTTCTGGCGGCTTGTACAAGAAGAATTTCACAATTCTGACTGGCGTGTTAGATTCGTCGCAGGTAATCATATATAACTTGAACAAACTGACTACTTGATTATCATTTTAGTTCGATCTTTCGCGCTAATATAAAAGCTACTTCAAATATATATTATTTAATTTTACTTTCTGATTTCATTATAGATTAAATTAAAAAAAAATAAACGTTTTTAACATTTCAGTCGAACGTGTTACGTTAATCGCGAGATTTATGGACTCAACGCCATTGCGGAACATATTAAGTCTTCAAGCTGCATTAGCAAATGCGTTCTGTTACTTAATCACGAGTATGGACGACAATAATGTGTATGTTGCGCAGCGTGCTACTTTGTATCTCGGTACCATTCACGACACGGCAGTTAGGGTAAATTTTATTAAATGCTTTAAAATTTCACTTATTTGAACATGAGCTTTTAAATTCGAGGGCTATTAAGTCTTCTCAATGTTAAAAAATCAATTTGTTGTTTGATATCACATATAATTTCTGGACTTTGGTAAAAAAAATGGTTTATTACATTCAAATTATTATTTAAAATTTTATTTCAGTCGTTAATTTTATGCCTGGAGACACAATTCGATTCCGTAATCGTAGACCGGCCAATGGTATTACAATCGCTTTATCAACTACACAATAGCCTTAGCGATCGATCACGTATCTTGACGTGGGAATTTTTCTTGAATCGATTTGACACGCTATTTCTCGAGGCTCAAATCAATTTGGAGAAGTCGGGAGATGTGACTTACTTGCGCGGTTAGTATCACTTTATTAGAAGAAAATACAAATGTTATGATATTTTACATCTAAACATAAATTATGTTATTCGAGTAAAGTCGTCGTTTTTAACAAGTTTTTCTGTTGCAGATCTAAAAAATACGGATATGAATAGCGAGATATTTATGAAGAAATTGCATCGCGCACACGAAGCACTATCTCAATCTGACGGTAACGGAACAAGTTCCGTAAAGACGCTGAGCGCGAGTTTCGGCACGAAATGGCCTTACAAACGTACAATGTCCGCACCTGCGTCGATGATACCTCGACAAGACACTAAGCAAGGTACGTATTCTAAACGTTCCCGCTTTTCTTTAGTCTTTATCCCTATCGCCTCTTCGCGCACATCACAGACTATGTCGTACACTGTGTGTTACTTTTCTCCTTTTGTTTTCCGCATCTTTCACGCAGAAAAGGAAAAGGTGTACAGCCGACAGTATTCCGCGCCGATCTTGAAAAGGAAGAGCTCGAGATTCGGACTGGGTCAGTTGTTGGGGTCCACCCCGCCTAATAACAGTATTCCAGGTAGAGTAGCGTGTGTTGCCTGAGTAGCTGTAGACGAGACATTAATGTATACGCGCAAATATGTTGCTCGATTGTATTACACGGACTATTAAAGGATGTTAAAGCAATCGACTCCAGACGGATCGTTCGGTCGAATAGGTCGAACGGTAAGTAGCAATGTAAAGTCACAGAATCGGCAGAAATGCTTTAGTGATGCTTGTTGATGTATGTTCGAAGTGTAAAGATTATTAATCTCGGTCGATTCGCTTTACGAGCTTTACGAATGTAAAGCGAATCGATCGAGAAAGTTATGAAAAGATTCATAACTTGCTTGTAGGTAAACGTTTTGTAAATGTACAAGTGATAACGAAGATCTAACAATATACGGTAATCCTTTTAATATCGTTTCGTAAGATACACAGATTTAATCAGGAAGATCTTTTATCCGCAAAAAGCAAAACAAATTATATACTCTAAATAATATAAAGATAAAATCTTTTATTCTCGCTTTAATCCGAAAACATGAATTAATAATTTGTTTTTCCTTCGTGTATCGCTTCAATTAGCTTTTGAGATAAAATGTGATATGCATGCTTTCCCTTTTCCGTTTAGCATAAATTTATGATTTACTTTAGCATATATTTATGAATAATTCTTTGAATCGTAAAAAATGACATAGCTAGATATAGAAATATAGTCAACATTCTTATTTCGTAGATCTTCCTTCTTTTTAGTAAATCTTTTCAATTTGAAGAACGTAACTAATATTGGAAAACTTTGCAGATGGTCACATACATTCACTGAACATGGTTGATGAAGCTAGCACGTTACCGGGATATACTCACAAAATCGTTGATCTTGAAGAAGCTGATAAAGAAACGATGCACCTACTAGTCTTCCTCTTAATGCAATTTCTATCGAGACAGGATCAGGTATGTTATCAACCTGAATTGTATGAACGAAAGAAGAAAAAAAACGCTCTTGATCATATATATTTAATATTAAATATTAAAAAATAATAATACACTCGATCTTGCGTGTCCAAATTTATAAATCGATACTATTTAATCAGGCCTATCCGACGGACGAGAAACCAATGTCGAAAACACAGGGTATAGTCTTGCGACACTTGTACCTTCTTTTGGGATACAATCAAATTGAGCGCACTTTTCATACTACTCCGCAACGTCTGAGGTGAGATTTCCGTAACATTATTTTATTAATTATACTTATAAGCATTTAAATATTTTGAGTAGTTTAATAGTTCTCGAACACAATAATGAGTGTAAAAAGTATTGTAAACAAGCCAATGAAAATTGCAAACAATTACCAATCTTGTCATAACCGATTAAAGTCAAATTGCAATTTATATCAAATTACACATCGAGTTATTGCATCGAGTTATTTTTATCGGTTTAGAAAAATATTTACTAATACAAACATCAAAACTATTATAGGCTTTCGCCGGCGTTCAACGTCTTCATTGCCAATTTGCCACAATTGTTAGACCAGAATCATGTGATGGGTTGGCTGATGACGCCACCAATTCTGGCGATATTACAATATTGTCCTTATCCTCCGCAAGCTGCACCCCCAACTGGTGAGCATCAACCACCAAACTACAGTCTTTGGTATTTGGAACCACACATCAGACGGTCTTGGTTGATGTCTCTGCTTGTTATCTTATACAAGGTAAAGAATAATTACATGAAAAAAATAATCAACATATAATATGTATAAGATAAAATAATTTGCAAGGTGTAATTCCTAGAAATCTACATCTATGATTTAAAGCTGTATTTTTACAAGCAATTATATGGGCGTACACATTTTAACGCAAATTAATTTTATAGATTAATTTTTGATTTGACAATTATAAATCTGTCTTTTAGTGTCAATACGGACAACAACCATGGTGTAATCAACTTCAAGCGTTAGTTAAAATAGTGTTGAATACGCTCAGTACGCAGCATCATCAGTGCAAAAGGATACCGGCGACCGTAGTTATGGGTGCACCGCCTTCCAGATCTCGCGGTGAGAATTCAGACAAGCCTAAAACATCGTAAATATCATCCTATCGGAGCGTAATTATAAAGCAACGTATCTATATCAGATGTGTCTCAACCCTCGCTCGGAGTTGAACACGAGTTGACAATGAACACGGTGGGAGAAATAGACACGGAAACCCCGCCGATGCGCGCACCAATCTCGGTGCATCAACGCAGTCCCGGAGGGATGCATGGACAAATGGAAACCCATTGGGAAGAAAATAACAGTCCAGCATGCCGTTATTTCAATAAACATTTTACCAGGTCAGTAAATTTGTAATTAATATAATTGCACAGTTTGAAACAGTTTATTCTTGCACGGAGAATTGTGAAAAAAAATTACACAGTTAAAGAGTTAACCAAAATAATAGCATTTTATTTGATTATTAGTATCTATTTTTTTTTAAATTACTATTGTAATTTTTATACGTTATTATCTATATAGTGACTACTTTGTTACAATATTCTTTCCGGATGACGTTTAATAGACGTATTGTATTGACGTTATTACACGCTTATGTCTTTATTTAAGTAGTAGCATGTTAAAATTTGTCGCTATTGCGAATGCTTTTGCGAAGCTATTCGATCAATGCGGATGATACGGAGTCCGAGCTGGCAGCGATACCTGAGAGCCCAAAATCTGACAGCACCTTACATGGTAGCAGCGGAGGATCCCTTGGGGAATTGGAAGAAACGGTTCCCAGAAACGCATCTCTTCAAGAACCACGTATGTCGATCGTATCGGAAGGGACGAGTATGGTTGAGTCGAACAACCGAAACAAGTCGAAGACGGAATCCGTAACGAAGCCTATATGGTTCTTAGGTGGAAATGAAGATGAAGTTAGTCAGGTAATTATTACAAATCAACCTGCATAAAATAGTTAGTACACACGAGCAAAAAACCGATTTTAAATCAAACAAAAACTCTTTTACTTCAAGTTTTTGTAACAAGAGCGTGTTATCTCTTGCTTCAGGGAAATAAAGGCGGCCCTGCAAAAAAATGGAGCGTATACGAAGGAGTGAAAATGATGGTAACGAGCACATTTCTCACTGGACAACAGGAGCCTCCAAGACTTTTACCTAAGACAGCTAGGCCGCCGATAAAAAACGGCAAAGGACACTTGCCTTACAATGGAGACACATCGAAAACGTACGATTTATCAAGTGCTTTAGCTCTTGCAACCAGCATTTCTCATATTCAAAGGTAAAGTTAGACTTATTACTCAATACAATTTTCTAATAATAATTGTTTATTCTCATTAATATTAAAGAAAATTATATTTATATTTTCTTTTATTTTAAACCTTTAGACCTGAATTACCAAAGATAAAGGATAAGGAGACAGAGAAGAGTAAAGGAAAGGAGAAAGAAAAGGAAAAGGAAAAAGAGAAGGAAAAAGAGATGGAAATGGAGAAGGAGAAAGAAAAGGAAAAGGAAAAAGCACTCGTAAAGATTGCCGGGACTATTAATAATGTTGACCCTTTGAACGCGAAACATTTAGGTAGACAAAAACATGTGGAACAAATCACAATTACAGCGACATCGCCGATTTCACCTTGCCAAGTGATTACAGTGACAAACAGCGATAACTCGAGCTCGCCAGCGCTGAGTTCTTCTATATCATCGCAAATCATAAGTACAGAGAATGGACAGCAAACAGGTGATCCCCCTACTAGTTCGCAACCTTTGATGACTACTCCGACCGTCGAACGATTGCTTCCTATTGGTACAATGGTTCGAGCGACTGGTAAGCAATTCGCATATTATTAATTAATAACAAATTTTATTAATTAATAACAAATAAGATAAGCAATTTTTCTTATAGGATCACGAACTGCGCAACGCGTATTAAAATGCGAGGACACATATGGCTCTCCAGAATCGCCATTGTCAAAAATGGACATTTTAACAGTCGGTGAGTAAATATTTAGAGCGATAATAGAATAGATAATTAATGCATTGAGTAAAGTAAAATGGAAAGAAGACTGTCTAATCTAAAAAGATTGAAGTTGATTGTAATTTTATAGGTTCTTCGTTCGAGCAAGACAGCGAGACTTGCATGTCCAGCGACATTATGAGTCCGCATAGCGTTTCTCAACTGGAATTTCCAACGCCAGAACGACTGTTGCCGGTTGGTCCTCAGAGAGATTTCCCCAGCTTAGTCGAGCGAGTACGTCAAGCTCTCGATATTTCAGACATCGAAGGTTTGTACGCGTAGGATTTCTCACGATTACAAATATCCATATGCATATTACGTGTAATATTTTATCGAAAGTTGTTTAACAAGCAAACACTCTGAAATATTTTTCTTTTAGATACGAATAAATCGAATGAGGATACGAAGCGTGACACTCATGATGTAGCACTCACAAAGCAGGATAGCGGAACATCTGAAAATATGGTAAGAATGCATTTTTAATTGATTGTTATGTAATCTCGCGCGATCTACAAACACATAAATATTTACTTTTGAGACAAAATAAATTTGTAAGAATAAAACATCGTCTATTTATATGTATACATATTATGTTTATCCACAGTCAACATCACTCATACCAACGTGCAATGAAGTTAATTCGAGTAGATCGCCAAGTCCGAGAAGACTAATTAAACAAGTGGCTTTAGAATCGTCTCCACCAGCGATCGATCCCGGAGATTTTGTTTCAAAAATTGCAGAGTTTGACCAGAAGATCAAATCGAAGGATCAGTTTCGGATTCAACGTGACAGAGCACGGAAGATCACTGCTATAACGGATCAAGATATGATTACTCACGCAAGGCGAACGGAATCCTGGTAAATTCCTTATGTTATTACTACTTTTTAACTAAATTATGTGAATAATTCTTACATCTTAATCCGTATTTGTTTCTTATTTAATAGGTCTGGTACACAGGCTCAACAAAATTTAGACTTCGTTTCTCAACAAGCGTATCATGCGAATTTCAATTTAAAACAGAGCTTATTTCGCATCGGCGATGATTGCGTTTACGACAGGTATAGTTTAACATGCTGGATGTTATTAAGCCAAATTGTTATTTATTATCGTACTGAATTTTATTCAACTAACATCACCGCAGGTGTTCAGAATGCGGAACGATAAGAGAGGAGTATTCCGACGAAGAGCTTGGATTGTGTATAATAACGTTGGGAACATTTATTCATCGAGAGCCATCTCTAGCGGCACCATTACTGCCGGAAATACTCGGCGTAGTTACCAAGTAAATACTGTCTTTTTATTATATTGTTTTAAGCTGATAAAATAAAGTGCTCATGTATTGCTCATGTATTAGGGTATCCCTTCATGCAATGTATCCTTGGCAAAGCGAAACGAATATGCACCTCCCAGGTGGTGCGGTCAGCGTAGCACACCAATTTCTCAGATGCGTTCTCCATCAATTAGCACCTAATGGAGTATTTATGCAAATGTTTCAGACTCATTTGAACAGTAAGAGTATTATGCTTGATAGATTAATAGATCAATTTAAATAATTTTCCTAATTCTCAAATTCTTAATATATGTAAGCATATATACTATAAAAAATTTTTTTTTCTTATAATTCACATATATTTTACGAGCACAGCTGTTTTTCAACATCAATTTTCCTGGAAAATTTTAAATAATAATAATAGATTCTTTTTTCTATTGTTACATTCTTTCAACTTACAGAAACGACGAGGTTGCAATTTTTCAAGAGCGTTGCACAAGCCCTGGTCGATTTTAACGAGTTAAATCCGATCGCGCCCTTGCAGTTATTGCTTGAGGTAAGAAAGCAACTTGATTACGCACAAAAGTGAATCCTTAATTGTTTTTGTAACTCACTAAGCGCATTTCTGGAACGTATAGGAAAATAAATTATACGTATCTTGTAAAATCCAATTTCAGACATTAAATATGAAAAAATCATTGCCGTTGGAACGGCTGCCAATAATATTATATAATATTGCGTGCTACTTGGATTGTTTGCCATTGGAAGCGGGATTGGGTCCTGCTGCGGCCACGTGGAGTGGAGTGCTGACACAATTCGATGGATTATTTCGAAGACTTGTTCTTATGCTTCCTTCCATCGAGGATATCACTCCTCTTTTGCGTATTATGATTTCGATATTAAAGGTTCCGGGAATTCAACAGTCAAAGGTACTTTAATCAATAAAATTACATGAGATTCTCTTTTCTTTTTGAATTAGTGTTGTATATCCAATATTCTTTTAGGGAATGCTGGATCCATTCTCCAAAGTATTAAGTTACGCTATACAAAACTCAACATTGCAATACAATTATTTAACGGACTTATGCTATTTGTGCCATAGAGGATTTACTCGTGATCGTGACAAACACTTTTTCGGGAGAACGATTGTATTCGAGTTAATGCAGGCCATTAAATTTAAAATTACAATACCGGACTCTAATTTTTTGTTACTGCTTCAGTTTGTGCTCCAAGTAAGTAATCGTAATATTTATATGACATACGTTAAGGTTTTTAGTTTAAACTTTAGATATAATTTAATTGTCATATAATTAAAAATTGATAAGTCGAAGAGATATCAATAATAATGTGATTAACGCAGGATATTGGAGGATCCTTGCCTAACAGTGTCGTTGCGATGGAAAATAATATTCAAACAGACATGTCGCCGATTTACAACACGAATGCCTCTGAATCTTTAAAGAATCAGTTATCGGATGTCCTCGAATTTTTAACTGACTTTCATACTTTAAGCAAGATTAAGGTAGTAGTGTATTTAATATGTGTGTTAAATCGATCACTAGTTAATAAATTTCTGTGAAATTTACTCAAAGAACGTCTCTTTGTTTAGAGTTATAACAAAGGTATGCAGGCGGGATTAAACGAGGACACGATTGGCGGGATGTTAAAGTGTGGCCTTGCTCAATACGTAGCTTTAGAAATTACGAGAGGCAACAATAGAGAGAACAGAGCCGTCGCGCGTTACTTGCCATGGTTATACACCGCACCGTCTATACAGCAAGGGTAGGCTATTTTTCGCTATTAGTCATCTCTTTTGCATTTTCTGCCATTAATAAGATTTTATCTAATTAATCATTGATCCTAATTGAACGTGATTTTTTTCCATCAACATTTTAGAGCTCGTGAATACGTTGATTGTATCGGCCATATCAGACTCTTATCCTGGCTGTTACTGGGATCGCTTACGCACATAGCAATGTACACTGGCAACAATAACAGTCATTCCCATTCAACGGTACCATTGGCGCAACCGATACCTCAAGAAGTGTCTTGCCACATCGCGGATCACATACAAGTCATTTTCTCGGGGTTTCCAGAACAATCGAAAACCTCGGTCCTCCACATGACGTCGCTCTTCCACGCGTTTATTCTTTGCCAGGTACTTATATTTTAAATTGTAATACGTTTGATTGTTAAATATTAAATATTAATAGTTCCTATTAATTTGCAACGCATTACGACCATAGCTTTGGACGATGTATTTGGAGGAAATGTCGAAGAATAACGCAACAAACAGTGAAAGTCACAATGTCACCATGAATATCTTGTTAGAATTTTGGGGCAAGATAACACCATGCATTTTGCAACTTGTCTCCTACTCGAAAGCTGTGAGTGCAATTCTCGATGTAGTGTGACTTATAGAGTTCTACCTATTTTAAATTGAAACATTTGAAACGAGCTTGAGGCAACGACATGAAAAGACAATTTTATTTTTAGCTCTCTGAAATGCTTAATTTGCATTTCTTAAGCTTGCTAGAGGCCTTGTTAGAATGCGGATCGATTCTATTGAGTAAATTACTACCTTTGTGGAATACCATATTATTTTCTCATCATGTCCAGGTAAGAACAGAGTTAGAAACAAAATTGAACAATCGGAGCAGAAAAATAAAATACCTCGATAATCGTGGCTTATTTCATTTTTTAGCTACCGGGGCACTTACAAATGCGATTGCAGAATTGTCGCGATTTCCCACCGAACAAAATGGCGGAGCATTTTGTTACTAATCGAAGAGAATCAAACGCGATACTCTTACGATGGTTACATCGTTTGCAGTTTAAGATGGGTCAAATAGAAATGCAATCTTCTACCGCCACGCAATTCTATTCTATTTAAAGGTAAGAAAGAAGAGCTTAAAAACGAGCTTTACGAATTAGACAGTTCTATATTGATTAAAAATGGTAAAAATAGATATATAAAAAATGGAGTGTTGCAAGAAATAGTTCTTTGAATTATATAACTACTATAATTTTAATAAATCGTTAAATTTAAACTATGGCGTTTTGAGCATTATTTTTTATACCATATTGCATACATCATAAATATTCTTTATTTTACATTATAATTAACATGTTTATTTTGTTCAGATACTTCTCTTATAATTGTTATAACTTCTTTTTAAATATCTTTCACTTATCTAATCTCCAATCTCTCTACATCAATCTTGTATCTCAAGTTCTTATTTTTATATTTAAAATTATGATAAATTAATGCAGATATAAAATGTTATTAAAAATAATTTTTTATTAAACAGTATTATTTTATTATGTCAAGTACAAAGAAAATTTGAGATTCAATCTTTGAATTAATTTTTGAATTAATCAAATATGGATAAATATATATGGATGAAAAATAATTAAAAAAAGTGCTTTAAATTTTCATATTAATAGCGTGTTTAGGCGTTTGCAATACATAATTTAAGTACTATGTGCAAGGTTTTGTTATTTAATAACTTCGTAAAAAATTTCGATTAAGTTAACGTTTCAAACTTTATACATTTCCAATGTTTATACCGTTGTTGTTGTCGTCGTTGTTGCTGGTCCTTTTGGTTTAATCATCATCTGTGCATGTTTTAAAGTATAATCCCAACCTCTCCAACGGAACCATACGATACCTTTAACAATAATATAATTTTTATTCATTAGTGCAAATTGAGAGTTTAACTTAATTTTTTCATAATTTACGATCTCTATTACATTATAGTTAGAAGTATAAAACTTTCTTTAATTTTAATATCTGCTTTATACACGACTTATAAACATACCTTGTCGTGCAGTAAGATCTTGTGGATCATTTAGATAAAGACCATTTAAGCCACGACCACAAGATTTCCACCACCAACCACCCTTGAGCATCGAAGCGCAATTCAAGGATGATCTATCATTATCCCTAAAAAGCATAAATATCTCTAAATCCAATGAGTTCTCACAGTAATTTCGCATATTATCACGATGATATAAAAACATCTCATTTATTATATAATAAACGTTCTACGTTATTTATTTTATAAATTGTACTTTACCTGTTGTATGTGGAGAACGGACTATTGTTCGATCCGTACCAAGGATCGTTCAATGAATCTCCTGCATTTCCTTCATATCCATCTATCTCCAATTTATAGTAC
The DNA here is from genome assembly GCF_030848805.1 of Temnothorax longispinosus. NCBI lineage: Eukaryota > Metazoa > Arthropoda > Insecta > Hymenoptera > Formicidae > Temnothorax > Temnothorax longispinosus. The sequence goes on along the minus strand of NC_092363.1, from coordinate 7,643,064 downwards.
TCTCCCTCTGAATAAATCTTAAAGTGCGAATACTGTGCGTACCTGATAAAATCAAATTATAATTGTATTCGATCGATTTCAATTTATACCTGCACGATGGTGCCAGTACGAAAACTGTAAGGCTACGCATTCGTTATTAATATACCCTCCCCTCCCCTCCTTTTTAACAGCAGTAAAAAAGCTACGATAATTAATCTACAGTTTAGGCATATACCTTTTGTTACCTTCGAAGTCCTCAAGTTCAACTCTGAGCATATAATCTTCATTATTTGTTAACATATATATGTTTTCATTGCCTAGCCAAAATTCTTTAGCGGGATCTCCAAAACCGTTTTTATAATCTGCCCAATCTCTATTAAAGTTCTCCCTTGGCTCTCCAAAATCATCCCTCCTTTGAATAACCTTTACATAAAAATTTGTTGTAAATCATTATTAATCGTTGCGCGTGTCCTCTTTCATCATTTTTTACTCCGATAATATTCTATTTTAATGCTATCACATTGTTTTTGATGTCGATAACAAACTCACCGTCCAGCCACCGTCAGCAATTTCCTGTTCACAATAGACTTTAAGGAACCAATATGTCGTGCCGCGTATTTGTAGGTAGTATACCCCACTGTCTCGCATTCCTCCGTTTAATAAATCCACGCAAGAATAACCCTAAATTTACAAGAGAAAATAATAAAAAATTAAAGGTCGATATATTTAGATATTATCAAAATGTTTTCTGCTCTCTGAAATAAATCTCGCGAAAAATATCTGATAAGATTAAAAAATTATATCGGAATATCTTGAATAATACATTGTTGGCAATTAACTTTTGTAAATATTTTCTTTTCATAATTACACGCTTTACTTCGAGACGATATTTTGAAAAAAGAAGAGAGTCATACAAAATATTAAAATACCTTGATATCCTTGTAATTGATTAATATGTCGCTTGTGAAAGTGGAATTTGCTAAACTGGGTTTATTTTTAACACTCGGAAATATCACTCCCCGATTTCTATTATTTGGTCTCGCGGTAGTCGAAGATGTTGCCGTCATGGGTGTCGTGGAACTAGTAGGATTGTTCGAGGGTGAAGCGACGGACGATATCGATGTTGTGGTTGACAAGGGCGGTGAGACAGTGGGTAGCGTAGACGTGGGCATCTCCGTTACAAAATCTTCGGTTACACTGATGTATCTTAGAATAAACGACATGAGAGAATTAGTTTGTGTTTGACGTTTCTTCTACTCATGTATTATGGAGAGTACTTCCGATAAACCGGAAAAATTTGTGGACAGTTTTCGTTAAAGAACAATAAATCGTACTACTTTTTTAATCAAATGTATAAAAACTGCCGTTTATATATATTGCCATTGTATTATAGTATCCTCACGTAATCCTCGATATTTATTTTGCAAGTTATTTAGTATAAGAAATTCTTACCTGCTCGGATCATATTCAACGAGCCGGTCGATTGTTGGGTCCAGTAGCAATTCAGCTGGAATCGGGCGTTGCGCGAGAGTGGCCACATCGTCCTCTTGCTTCCTCAAGCGGCTTTCGACACCCTCCAGATTCTCGATGATCTTATTTGTCTTTGATTTCAGATCGGCATGAATTTCGCTAATCGCTCTCTCTTGCCTTTGGGTCTGAGTAAGTAATTTGTCGGATTTCGGTAGCAAATCGTCCACCGAACTCTTGGTCCCCATCTAATATTATTCAAATTAACGTTATATTATTCTTGACGTCATTGCGCGCAAAACTGATCGTAATATCAGTTTGTTATCAATATTGATTCGCACACTGAATTTCTCAACACGCTTCTCTCATATTAAAAACTTACCACTGCGTTCCAAACTTGATCCATCTTCTCAGAAACGACAAGTATCGGATACATTTGTTCGGTAAGACGATCGGCTTTGTTGCGTTTCGTCGGGGCTTCGGTCGTTGTTACATTAGGACGATTATGCCGATTGTTCTCGTAATTTTTCTCGACAACAGCACCGTGCACGTCACTAATCATATTGTACACCGCTCCGAGATTATCCGACATCAGATTCATATGGAACTGAAGCTTACGGTCCATACTACTTGTCGCTTGCTTAAGATTCCCAATCTCGAGCGTCATATGGTTCATCACCTCGTTATTCATAGCCTTGGTGATCTCGATGACGCTCATACTGACAGGCTTCTTTTCGCTCGCCTCGGCATTTATATCATCGGCTTGTAAAAAATTATTGTCGAGCTGATTCTTAAGATTGACAAGCTTGTGGTCGATATCGGAAACCTTCTGATCCAGGGAAATCAATTTTTCGCCAAGAGTTTCTGGTGCCTGATCGTTTTGATCGTGATGAATCACACGTATAAATGGGGCTGTTAAAAACATTTTAGTTAAATACTGCGATACTGTTTAATTTCAAATTAATATCGTCGCAATGTAATGAAAATAAAATATGTCAATTTTTCTTTAAAGCAATCAGTTCGAGTCATCTCTCTTGCCGTGCGTACGCGTTTTGATGGTTCACAAATATTTTAAAATAGTCTAATACAATTTTATCTTTTGGCGTACTGCATATAAAAAAAGAAATCGAGATCGGTTGAATAACCAAGTTTCGAAACAAACAGTTTCGTAAAAAAATACAATATATATATCTCATACTCACCATCTTCCGCGCTACTTCCGCTCTTGCTTTCGGTAATTCTCGTTGCAGTTTCCGCGGATATGATAGGATACGCATTGAAAAGCTTCAAATCTAACGTCCTAAGCTTAGTAATAACCGCATCTGTTTTGTCAATGTTATCGTTTACGCGGGAATCTAAAGCCTCTACTCTTCTCATCAAGTGCTCCACCGCCTTATCTAAATTCTCGATTCGCTGTAACTTGGACTCCAAAGTTGATACTATTACCTCGAAGACGTTGAAAAGGTATTGCTCCCTATAACAGATAACATTCATTGGCTTCGTCTAATTGTTAGTTCATTGCCAATATCCGTCCATTTACCGAAATAGGCGCTCTCCAATCATGAAATAAATTTCAATATCTTTTTATGTTTTCTTAATTACTTACTAATGACGAAATATATTCGTCAATAACTCGATCATTGAAAATTTAACGGTATTGCAATTTTATCATCGAAACATTACTCAACTAGTCCTCAACTATTCAACTATTCTTCTCGTTATTACATTATAAATGGAACAAGACTCATTATGCCGTTCCGCGAATCAAATCATTTGCCATTTGGCTCTGAATCGTTCTACCGAAGATGCATCTGCATCGCATTTAGTGTCATTAACGTAAAGCTGCAACATCGCGTGATGCACGGTTATGAATACATTCGCAAACTAAATGGAAAGTTTCGTAAGCGGAGTATCGGCCAAGCTTTGGGAGTATGATCGACTGGTTTACGTAACGCGAGCGGTTAACCGTTCGGTTCTCCCGTCTCTATAAGAGATCTCTGTTATTACGGTTCATTTTGTACTTCATCTTTAGAAGCGTGAATAAACGAATAAAAACGAGACGTTCGAGCGGAAGAAAGAGAGAGAGAGAGAGAGAGAGCGAGAAGAGAGGGAGAATCGGGGATGCGAGGGGACACCCTCTCTCAATTATTCTCACCTATTTCGCTGCAAATTGCGGGAAGACGGCTGCGTCGTTGCGCCGGTACTATTATTATGGCTTGCACTACGCGTGCCACGCTGATCAGCGGATGTTCGGGGTAATCTAGGACTTCCCGCTAAGACAAAGCCCAAAACGCACGCGATGACGAGCACCGTTCGTTTCATAATTACAATGTTCTGCGGAACCGTATAAGTTTCCAAAAAAAAAAAAAGCCTCGAGCAGGAAGATCGACGCGACTACGTTTGAGAACGTGAGCGCATAGCTACAGGTACACGTAGCGAAAAACTCATTCGATTCGCAATTAATCAAGTCGACTCTTATCGAGAAACCCGATGGATGAATCGCGCGCGACGCCGCGTACGCTTTCGACTTTCCTTCCTTCCTTCCCTCCTTTCCTCCTTTCCTTCGTTTTGTTTAGCCTCGTCGCATGGATAAACAGACATTTAACTAGACTAGTCCACACACGCACTCACTTGTCGCACGCGCACTCCGATTTATCACATAGTGATATAGTGTTCGCGCGAATGCAAATAATACCGTGGCTGAGATTCATTTACGCGCGGTGATTTCTACTCGTCCATGCATAACTACCGACCAGCAGTCCGATTTGCGCGTTAAAGTCTCCTCAAACTTTTCCGCACGGATCCGCACGCGGCTTGGCGAACGCACGGAACGCACGTGACATATCTTTCGAAAATGCGTTAACGCATCGCGTTGTCCATTTAAAAATAATACAGGAATATCGATCAATTATGTTACCGTTTACAATAAATTTTTCGCGTTACACCAATTGCACTTGGTCCGTGTGTTAAACGAAGGAGTTCTTCGGAAAGGATAGCTTCGATATTCGCACTTCCACTTTTTCTTTTTTAAAGCAAACTGCAAATTGCCATAAGCACTCTACTGCGTTGCTGTACGAGGGAAGACGTCCAACTTAATCGAGGCAGCCTCACTTCGCCGGAAGTTACAGAGATTCGGGCAGCCAATTTTTATCGCTATACTCGATTGAGAAGCGACGAATGAAATTTTGCGTATCTCTCTCACTTTTTTTTCTTCTCTTTTCTTTCTGTTTCTTCTTTCTTCTTGTGGGTCCCGCTGCTAACGTCGCTCTCGTATCGTCCAGCGAATCGAGTCCTTCAGAAATAGGCGCAGCATGAGGGACAGCTGACGATCAAGATGATAAATTATGACGAAAGAACGCCGGACAAGTGTATAGAAAGTCGAGGAGCACACGTCGCGATTGAAATATTGCGTGCGCCGTGGATGAGTCAACTCCGCGCGTCGATACGGCAATTAATTAGCGAGGCGATTAGAGCGGATCTCCGGGCGGGTTGATAATTTTTTTTTTAATATACTTTTTCTCTTTCTTATTTTTTATTACAGCGTGTCGACCGCGGCCGTAGAACCGGTCGATTGGAGCCGTACGGACATGTACATCGCACGATCGCGCGGAACAACACGCTACGGCATGGCACGTCGGTCGCGGATAGCCGACGAGAGCACGACGGGCACGCAGTTTTCGGTCAACTGTAAGACTTTACTTTCACATTAAAGTGGCCGCGCGCTCGCACGCGCGCGCGAACGTACGAGCGAGCGAGCGAGCGAGCGAGCGTTCTCGACGGTCGCGACAGCCGCTCGTGAAAAGCCCCCTTTCCCTTTCCCGCTCCCGCGCGCGGCTCTCCAAGTCTCGGACTCTCACTACCATTCCTTTTCAACTTGGAGAACCGGCGGCGGCGGTGGCGGCGACGGCGGTCCCGGTCCCGTTCTCCAGTCTCGGTCGACCTGTACAGGTGGCGGTGAACACACGGTGAAAGGGTGGGGTGTTAAGACCCCACGGAAACCCGGGGCCCGGGGTACCTTTCCCGTGCCGTGTGCCACTCCGCCGCTCGACTCCGCGCTCGGCTCCGCTGCCGGCTGCCGCATAGGCCGTGCGCAGCGAGTTGCGACCGGGAACCTTTGGCGGAGAGAGAACGAAATCGAGAGTGGCTGTGGCTGGCCCCGGAATGAAAGGGGACCGCATTGCGTCGGCGTCCGGTTATGGATTTTCATTCAGGAAATACACACGTATACACACACACACACACATCCACATCCACGGCCTGCCGCAGATCTCTTTTCGCGACGATTATCGTAACGCTTTGTTCTCAGGACCCTTTACGGGGGCGAACGCCAACGAGATCGAGAGCATTCTGCAATACGCGGTGATCGAGATCGAGAGTCATGAGAAATCGGCTTTTCGACTCGTTGCATACCTTTGAAAATTCAACGCTGAATGCTAAAACTCATGGCACCCGAGAACGACCTACATTTCTTCATAACTCATGCAGTGTAGTTATTTCCTGTAACAATTAAAATTAAAACTAAATCTGAAATATCATATTATACAACAACTAATCGTCTTTGAGTCCTCTTCGTCGTGATGCCTTGTTTTTTAAGTACTTACAAAGCCAATGAAATTATTTTGCAGCACGCATAAAGATTAGATCGAGAAACATGTGAGTGAATTCAACGGCGAACGTTGAAATATAAATGTTGAACTTGCCTGTACTTCTCAATTGACGTCAATTTTATTCCTTATAAAAATATTAAAATCGAAGAGCTGTCGACTTCGTAATCGAGATTCCGCAAAAAAAAAAAAAACCACGCGCTTCCTCGATCAGCATCCGCGATCTAGTGTTATACAAGAACCAATCGTCCCTGACTTTTCTCCATCATGAATCTGCGAATTATCATAAAATTTCTTTCAATAACACGATAAAATGTAGGCGTAAAAATTAATACGGCGATTTCAAGTACACGCGTACTATTGCCTATTACATCACTCGACGTACGTAGCGATAATAAGTACGCTGTGGTCTGTGTGATCCGACTCACAGGCATATGACGATGACTAATCGTGGCTAGTCGAAGGCAAATAAAAAAAAAATATCACGTGGACAATTTGACCGTCGGAACAATGTTCCGCGAAATAATCTCGCAGTGTGCCGCGATCGACACGCCGTGTCGAGTGTATCGGAATTTCGAGGAGCGCAGTGCCGCAGGGTGAAGAGAGATAACGAGGGAAAGCGGAGGTAACAAAGAGGCGGAGGCGCGTCAAAGTGAATCGAACGAAAGCGAGTAGAGAAAAATTCAAGTAGAAAAAAAGGAGAAGCATTAGAGACCGTAACGGCGTACGCCCGACCGTACGATTGTTCCTCGATGACTGTAACGATCGAATCCGACCGGATCTGTTCAGCGCCGTTTATCTGCGCCCGGGCGGATTGCAAGAAGCAGGAGGAAAACGAGCGCTCCGGGCGAAGTCTCGTTCGTTTATTACATCGAGGATACTGGAGTAAGGCCGAATCGGCGCGGCGGCGGCGGCGGCGGTGGCGGCGACTTGGAGAACGGTCGTATCGCCTTGAAATATCCCGGCCCGCTATGATACAATCTCTCGCGATTATTATGTGCCTCTCGATCGTTGGGCAATCGGGATCGATGGAAAAAACAGATCCCCCCCCCCTCCTCCTGCTCCTTCCCCGAGGGAGATCCGCTCGCGATCCGAGAGGGTACGTCGCGTTCGCGTCCACCGCGTCGTGTCAACGCCCCCGCGGACCGAACGGACGCGGACTCTCGCCGCGATCGCGGCGGAAAATCGGGGGATCATCCTGCGTAATCAACGGGGGGACGTGACATGGGGGAGCGTGGGGAGGGGGACGTCATATCGCGCGTCACGTCGTCGCGTACGTGCGAAACGAGCTTCGAGCGCGCAAGGCTTAACGCGAGTAACGCAACGGGCACTGAGAAACGAGTAAATTATAGGGATCGCGATACCTATCGTTCTTTCTTTTTTCAATGACGTTATTTATGCGAACAATGAGCGTGTGGCGAGCGCCGTGAGATAATGCTGAAAAGCTAATAACCGACGTGCGAGAGATTGAAAATGTATACACGTATATATGAGGATGACATCATGTTGTCTTGTCCGTCTGTTATACTATTACGTAGCTTTTAATCTGCAGTGAAATATTATAGGCACGCACTTAGAGACGTTGAGGAGAGAAGGAGAGATGAAAAATACAGGGTTTAATTGTAAAGAACGATTCGAGCGGAGAAATACTATACCCGCCGCGACAGGTGACCTCGCGTACCTGCTGTGGAAAAAAAAAATAGAACAAGGCAATGCGCCGCCTTGTTAACAACAATATGTTCTCGTAGCTTCAAGAGCCGCGACGTGGGCGTTCTCCACGGCGTTAACATCCCTTCCGATTCCGACTTCTCGGAAGCTTTTCGGACGCTTCCGCGAGAAAACGCGTCCGATGATAGTTTTCTTTCTTTTTTTTTTATTCCATCGGATTCCTCTAATAGCGGATTACGTCACACTTTCGAAAACGAAAGTGCAACGTGTATGAAAGTCACGATTACGCAAGCGGCTAGTACAAGTTGGTAGGTTCGTAAAATTGTATAGGGTCACACACTGTGTATACGAGAGTGCCGCCGCACCGAGACGTAAAGATCTTGGTCAACTTTTTCGGGATAAGATACCGCGATTGTGTTTCCCCAGCCGATTTTTTTCCCGGCGTTTGTACCCCACCACGACAAAATGCGCGCACGTCCGATCAACGTCGTTTTTCGTGCTTTTGATAAGAAGCCGCGGGATAAGAAGCCGGGTCTATAACTTTCTGTTTATTTAAATCAAGGATCCTCTCCTTGAGAATTTCTCTTCTTATTTTACAGGTATACTCGACTCGGTCTCGCGTTTTTATTCGGTCAAGTAAAGTGAGCGGATCAAATTGTTCGCCAGATCGTTTAGGATGAGTGATTTGTGTCCGTTAACGAGGATTCCACGAGCACGTTTCACTCAGTATATAAATGAATTATAAGTAGGTAAGAGTAAGTTTTTATACATTTTGTTGCCTGTGAATGCACATTTTTTGTTTGGAAACGGATAGAGATATTTTAAATAATATTTCCTGTAACAGCTACTTGAGAAATTTTATATATAAATATATATGTACATAAAATAAATATACATATACTCTCAAATAAATATACATATATACATTTGTTTTTTTAAAAAAGGTATATATAACAGACCGAAGTAGACTATCGTAGGAAACACCGTTTCTCGACTGGAAACGGGTAAAGGCACTTTAATTGGAGAAATGGTGGTCAGTATCTCGCCACGCCTCACACTCCTCTCTTTTCCTTCCTTTCTCTGTTGCGCGTTTGGTATAAAAATAACTAACAGATGTAAGCGACACAACCATACTCCTGAACGCCTTTCGTTCTAGGTAACGTTAAAGGTGAACAACCGCTTTAACAGAGTTTAACAGCACACGTCAAGAATATTTAACTTACAATTTTATCAAAACAAATTTAACTATTTACTTGAGATAAATAAAGAGAGAGAGAGAGAGAGAGAGAGAGAGAGAAAAAACGGTGAAAGATGGCATGGCATGTATATCAGCGTACAGAGCTCCTTTCAGAATTATATTAAGAGTTTAATCTTGTATATATTTCGTAATGTTTATAGTTTGCCTAGTAACGATTGACGAACTGCAGAATGCGATAACGAAAATAATATAAGCGGATGCTTTTCAACGATCGTCTCCAGTAATCGCTCTCTTATCACCGAGGTGTGGCAGGCAGCGTAGAATTGCCCGTTCGATTCCGTGTCTCGGCGATCTTTCAAACAAAGCTTAGAGTGTTATACTGACTCTGTCGCAAGGAACAATTGTAAGCAACATCCGCTCGATCTTCGCGAGATAAAAGCGTCAACGAACGGGCAGGAAAAGAGGGGAAAAAAAAGGGAAAAATGGCAGACGAGAAAACTGTGTCGGACGAGCGATTGCTCGGTTATTTACACGCATACGCGAAAACCATCGAGCTGACGGCTCCGAAATTTCGCATAATCGAGGGCACCAGCAAGGGCGATAATTACGTTGGCCTCATTTATCGCGTCACGATCGAGAGCATCGAGAACGGCGAAGTCAAGAAAATCGAGCTTATACTGAAAACTACGCAGATTAACGCCGACGCTCTGCTGGAGGACAACAATGTCGCACAGTTGTTCAAGCGCGAGATATTCTTCTATCGAGAGGTGTTGCCCATTTTCAAAGAGACTATGAAGGGACGCGGCGAATTTGTCGACCGCTTCCCTATTTTATACGACGCTAATGACGAGTCCGGAAAACAGGTAATTTTGCGGTTCACCACCGCTGTACGTGATCCCCGCCGATGAAGCAATAATAATGCACATATACGAAAGAGCCGAGAATCGTGTAATCGCACATGTAAATTCCATACGTCGCCTTTTACATAATCTCTTTTCTTGCGCGGATATAGCGCGGCCACGTAATGGAGCGGTAAGAAAGATAACCGCTCGACAATCACTTTTTTTCTTCAAGGAAATATTAAATAATAGAGGAACGATTATCGTTACGTACATACGCGTATGTGTAAAATTTCAAGCGAGCTATTATTACTCGTAACATTATCTTTCATTTCGATCAGCTGAAGCTAATTATTTCGATGATGCTTGACTCTTTTGTACGTCCTCAAGACAATGCGCTTCGTGATGCGTTGCTAAATTGGCTCGGCGAGATTTATACGTGTAATAAAACGCGGGGCATCATGTCGCGAAGTGAAATGTCGATTTATAATGACACACGGACGCACGGGCACGCATATGCGCGCGGCCCGGGCATATAATAAACTGGTTTAAAGATTATCAAGTGAGACATAAGGTCCGGTTAACCTTTGCGTTACGCAATATTTTCGTTAATAGCCAATCTGCATTTAAGCATTTAATACGAAGGAAGCTCTTAATATAATTTGGCGCGCGGTTCCACATTTGCGCAATTATCAATTTTAGAATTTAATTAAATGCGAAATTCACGGAAGCGAATTCGCGGGTATAGCTTTCCTTTAAATCGCAACCCTCCAATTATTCGTTCGAAAGCCACCGTATTTGAAGTTTATATAAGAAAACGGTCGGCGATCGCAAATCGACGATAAATAAATACTATATATACATCTTCCGCAATTTTTGGAGTCTTTTCACCGATCGTATTTAGCCGTAAAAGTAGATGTAATCAATGTTAGGCACGCGGTAGAGGTACGGAGCAAAGTGTCTGATATAATTAGATGGCTCGCGAAAGTACACGTGCACTTCTTGATTCTTGTTCGGCACGTAACATCACGTACGTAATATCTCTTGACATTTTGATGGAAGAACTTCTGCGCGCGTGACGTAAAAAAAATGAGTTAAAGTAATTTACCTTCTAATAGAAGGTGTCCTTATCTTATCTCGTCTTGCACGAGATGTAGCTTCAACATCTCATCTAATAACAGTGATTTATACTTGACTGATAATAAGACCTTAACAGAGAAAATTGAGAAGAAACTATTTTGTAATTCACTCTAATTGCAATTTACAGCTGTTTCTTGCGAGTAATTTATTTATATTACACGCGCGTATGTACATAAAGATGCTTATTCATCGATACAAGTACAAATATCCGTTGGTGAGATGAGACGTGACTCTACAACATTATTGCGATTATCATCCTCAGTTATCTCATAACATAACATATGATAAACTTTCACATGTTTCTGATGTAGCGCGATTATTGAGATTAGATTCGTATCTTACTTCTAAAGAATATTACACACTCCGTATAGCGACAAGAAGCGAACATTTCAATAACGACATATAATTTACCGTAGTTCCTGATGCTGGAAAATCTAACGCCCCAAGGTTTTATGATGGCCAAGTCAAAAATTATGGATTATCCGCATCTCAGCTTGGCGTTACGATGCTTAGGTGAATTGCACGCGTACAGCTTTATTACGCGTTCCGCGAATCCGATGGGCTTCGAGAAATTAAAGCGGATGCAAGAACCCTTGTTTTCTCAAGAATTCGCTGAAAAAAAAGCCGATAAAGATAACATTGGTAATATTGTTACACAACGGCTCACCAATGTCATATTAAAGGTACTTCCATATTTCGTTGGTCCTTAAAAATCGTCGATATACATACATTTGTACTTAATTAAATCGTGTTTTCTTTATACCATGTATATAGGTTTTAGCAAACGAAGACAAACATTATTTCGAAAGGTACCAACGATTCGTAGATAATATAACGCAGAACATGATTGATGCAACTGATGGAAAAGCCGCTGAGCCATACGCCGTTGTAAACCACGGTGACTCGTGGACCAACAACATACTCTTCAAATACGATCAAGTATATACGATTAAATACTTTCTCAATAAGATATACATCGTTATCCTAAGATTTGCATTGAGTTAATGTACATAAGCATACTTTCACATATCTCATGTGGCATATCGTTTCGTTTCAGGAGAAAAATCCGTGCGACTTGCGTTTCATAGACCTTCAGATATGTCGTTACGCGTCTCCCGTTTTAGATCTAATTTATGTACTCTTCTGCTGCTGCACGCAAGAAACAAGGAGTAAATATTTCGATCAGGTAATACACGAATATTACGAAACACTATCCAAGTGTATCGAAAGAGCCGGTTACGACCCTAAAATCCTCTTTCCTTACGAGGTATTGTCCCAACATTTTACCAAATTTGGGAAATACGCGGCGGGAATGGCTACTTACACTGTACATATAATGACTAGTAATGGTTTGGACATAAAAAGTACATATGACGATGATACGCTCCAAGATAGAGTGCAAAATGACAGTCTTTATAGAAGTATGTTAATAGGCACTTTTAAGGATCTCGTCGACAGAAATTATATATAAATCAATACTTTTACGATAATATTGACATCACGGGTACTAAAAACAAAGGATCTTCAATATGACAAATCTTGAGATTAAAAGTAAAATGCTTTAGTACATTAAACTTACAATTAAAAACCAGTGTAACTGTACTACTATAAGTCTGCTTAATCGAGTTAAAGGAATTTCATTAACAATGATTTATTTACATAGACGTAACTTGTAAAAGTTATTTGTCTTTTTTTTATGCTAAAATATCATTTGAAATATCAGACATAGATATCGCTGTTGACTTTTAATAAACAAAAATTAATTAAATTCTCATAAGATTTATGAAAAAGTAATGTTAAATAATTTTTTCTTTACAAAAATTTCATTATTATTTCGGTCACTAAGAATTTGCCGAAAGGTAATAATTGCGCGATATATATAATTTTTTTATACTGTACAGTAAAATTGTTGCTTATATAAATTTGTAACATCTATATATCTTTTCATCATTTCAATCCACTCGAACTTTGATAAACCAGTTTTTATAAACAATTTCACTCAGGGAAAGGCGGAAATTGTATAAGAGATATATTTTAAAATGAAATATACAATCTCAAATATACAAAATAAAGACAATCTACTACATTGTTCGGTAATAAAAGGAATACTAGTTTAGTGATAATATTTTAGCTCTAGTAATAAGGTCTTCTTGGATTATTCTGAAAAAGAAAACGTAGTAATTAAAAGCCATTAGATATTTTCTTGTTTCCGTTATTTTATTGTAACAATCGTGATACTTACCAATGGATTAGGCCTGAATCTATAAGCAAGCATCATCCGTTTTCTATATGCATCAAATTCATCATCGTCCCTAGATACACCATCTGGTCTTTCAGAACCGAGACCTGCGCTATCGAGTCTATTCGTCGCTCTAGAAACGTATTTAACGATCAAGAGCTTGAAAATATTAGACAAACGTATTCGACACGAGAGATGACGATAACTAGTAATACTAATAATGTAAAAATAGTATTACTTGTTAATTGGTTCAATTCGACCACTACCCTCGCTACCCAACCCTTGTCCTTCGCTCCAGCCAAGCTTTTGTAACATCTGAAACCCTGTAAGTAGAAAAATGTTATTGGATTTCCCAACTGAAATAATTGTTAAGAAGGAATAAAGAATAACTTTAGTTATATTAGTATTTAACTTGAAATGTTTGCTAACTTAATTAATAGTAATGAAGAATATAATCGTCAAATTTAACTACTTTATATTTGTTACATAAATATAATATTGATAGAGAAAGAGAGGAAAAAATAGTTATTTGTGTAACAAGTGATGTAAGATGAAAATTCCCGGGTGCGGAGTTTACGCACGAGCCGAAGGCCGAAGGCTCGTGCGTAAACTCCGCTCCCGGGAATTTTCATCTTTACACACGACTTACACTCCCTATTTTATGTTGCAAATGCCTGGAAAGTGGTCTATCACGCACGCGTAGCGTGCATAATGGGGCACTTTCCATGCACGTGTTGCATAAAAATATTTTTGGAACATACCTATATTATCTTCCTTTAACTTATATTCCTTATAGTCGCTCAAATCAGGTTCTTTTCCCTGCTTTACAGCATTATATTGTTCCAAAAATTTTTTTAACTCATCCGGCGGCAAAAAATCGCCAATGTGATGTTTGCCTTCCGCTTGCGCGGTTAATTCCTCGGCCCACATCTGTGTCGCCTCCATTTCAGCTGACCTCAGTTTGTGTTCCCAAGTTCCTCCTTCCGTCTCTTCATCGCTGTCGTACTCGTATTTATGTTTCCCTTGTGCTTCCAAACGTTTCACTTCTTCTCTTTTCCTTAAGAGATTTTGGTACAAGAGATTTATCTAAAAAAATATATATATACATTTTTTTTATGTGTACAAAATAATAATTGATCTTTAAAACTCACTTTCTTACATTTTCATGTATAATTGGATGGAGAGAGTGAATTTTAATACATTCTATATGTATTTTTTTTACAATTGATGCAATAATCTACCTTATAATGATCCTCTGCCTTTTTCCATTGTTCTTCACTTAAATCAAGTGTACCAAATGTCTGTCTTGCATAATGGATAAGTGCAGGATCATTCCGTGAAATCTTGGTAAGCATTGGATTCTTTGATTTAATTTGTTGTCTCTTCGACGGAGAAGGTATTATAACTGCCGGCTGCCCAATTTGTCCGGGTATAGCTATGCCAGGTTGCGGAAGTACAGCACCTGATCTATTACCAGAAGGTACGTTTGTCTCCGTAACGAGAACCTTATTGTCTGGATCACCCCAGCGACTACGTTTTCTTCTTTTCCGTTCTTCCCTATTATCATCCTTTGACTGATCTGCTAACAGTGGTACATATAAACCATATATTAGTAAAGTTCGTCTTAAATATTACCGAACTGTATACGTAGTTATGGTTCACCATGTGGAGTTGAATGAGATTTCTGAGATTTATCTGCCTCGTCATTGTCACTAAGAGCTTCTTCAGGACAATAAAGTTCTGCACCACTGTTCTTCTTATCCTTATCTGGCTTCTCCGCACGTAATTTAGAAACCAATCCCCTGTACTGCAGATACGCTGCACTTTGCTTTTGGTGCAGAAACCTTGATTAAAATGATACTTAAAACGCTGTCTAGTAATATGTATTCCTATAGATACAATACTTTCATAGAAGTGTAACATTAATATAGACGTGAAGTAAAAAGTAGCAGAATAAAATAATCTGAGATTTTGTTTGGATTAAGGAAATTGGAGGCACTGTGATATTACATATAGTATATGCCTGGCATTTCAAAATATGCGCGCTACATATAAACACCAAAAACAAGAAAAAATATATAATTATGCTCCAAAAGATGTGATTATAACTTGAGAGATATGTAATAAAATTTTGAAATGACAAATATCTCCTCTTGTTTTTGACTAATATTAAAAACCATCGCATAAAATTTAAATCTTAGAATGTAAAGCATTACTGGTGTAGTATAGATATTTACTTTGTTAAATAAATACGCTTGGAACAAGATAAAACTCGGTTGTTGAGAATAACGTGTTTAAATACGTGCTTAAAAATAAAAGAATATAGCAAATGTACGCAAAAACTCAATTAGAAGATAATTGCATATTTTGTCTCAAACTTTTTCATATATCATATCTTTTGTAACATTTTTATAATTTCAAAATTTTAGTTTTTTTTTTATGTGGAAAATATTATATTAGTAAAAACATTAAAGTCAAGAAAAACAAATGTGTCCTATGTAATTGTAAGTCATGGGTTGTCAAATACATATGGTACGATTATTGTGATTACAAGAAAAAAAAATATGTTTCATGTGAGAATGCATTCATCAGTAGTAACAGTTTTATCGAATCTAAAAGCTTGCTTTATGAAAATATAAGAAACATGTAGACAAAATTCTATAATCAGCAAATAATTTTGCGATGCAGTTGATATTTAGGAAATGCAAACATATATTTGCAAAAATTCACATTAAGCGGCCATTCAACAAAATTGTACATTCAATCTTTCATGTTACTAAGATGTCAAGAACTATGTGATAAAGATTTGTACAATGTCCTATAATACAAAATAAAATATTATCGTCCTAGATATTATAAAAGTATTAATTATATATTACAAACGAGGAATAGGGGAATGGAAATAAAAAACGAGGACCAGTGAGGACAGTAGTTACCATAATTTAGGATCTTGGGCATTCTTCTCTCGCACTTCTTGTTCTATCTCATCCCCACAGTCAGCCACGATTCGTGCCAGCTGCTCAGCCTCTACTAAACACACTTAGAATCTTTTGTCAGATACTTTGTATAATAATGTCCCAAATATCTATACGTGTGTCTATGTGTGTGTATACATGTACATTTTAATAATTATAAATATAAACAAATATCGTGTGTGTATATATAGATATAAATTCTATTTTTTAATTTTTAATACTATATCTTACAACAAATTATTTTCCTAATGTCCCATAATTGCGTTAAAATTGTGCAAGAGATAGAACAAAGTGTCTAGTGCTTATAAATAACATTACATAGCTATGCGACACAAGAGAAACGTATTTCTCGACTATGATATCGTACCTTGTTGTTCGGAACTTTGTAGATTAGCCGGCGGTCTTACAGGTGGTGGTATTTGTACGTTAGGAGGACCCACTGAGATAGGTACCTGATTGGAAAGAGCATAGCCACTGGACATAAGACCGCGCGTTGGTGCTGCATTAGGAATGACATTGGGAGGTGGGATATTTGGCGGTGGAATATTCAAGTTTGGAGGTGGAACCGAATTGATCGTCGATGGGACGGTGTGCACTGGCGGAGGTGCTGTCATTATCATGGACGTTATCACGTTTGGGGGTGGAACATTGGCTACGTTTGATACCGTTACTACGATGGCCTGCGAGCCTGTAATAGGCATCATAGTCGGAGGCATTTGCGACATCGGTGGCAAAATGTTGGGCGGTGGAATATTAGGCGGAGGAATATTCGGAGGCTGTAAACTGGCGTTGCACGCCGGCGGTGGTACGTTGCATTGCTGCGGATTTTGTATGATGTGCTGTTGCGCGTTCGACGGCGAGGATAAGTTGGGCATGGGCATAGCTTGAGACATCTGCATATTTGGAGGTGGAACATTTGTATTAGGTGGAATGCTCTGAATGGGAGGAGGTGGTGGAGGACGTATGATATGTGGGGGCGCGATCTGCATTCTCACATTATTAGAATGCTCGTTCATGTTAGCGTACGTGTTGCTAAAATTTTTCGACACCGGTATCCTCTGCATGTGCGCAGATGGGATGTTTGGCGTCATGTTCCTTATATTTGGGGGTGGTATATTTGTCATTTGCATCTGCACCGGTTGCGACATGAGGGACGGGATGGAAGAGACATGGTTGTTATTTTGAATTGGGACGTGCTGATTAAATTGCTGAGCGCGCTGTCCGTTCTGTGACTGATTGTAGCTGTGCCGCGTCTCTGGACTAGGTGGCGATCTTCGCCTGGTAGGCGATGGACTCGACGACGAGCTGTGTTTTCTATCTGAACTTCTTCCCCATCGTGTGTCATTTCTTCTGCGATCGCGTCTGCTGTCCCAATCTCTATTCTTTTCGCTACTGCGCTTTCTTTCTCTGTCTCTCTCTCTAACAGCTTCGTAGCTTCTCTCATCTTTTCTCTTATCTTCTTTATCCTGTTCTTGTTTGCTGGTCGTTTTGTTGGCTATCTTTCTAAACTGATCGAGGAAACTGCCGTCATTGGCAAACGCATTCATGGTAGGCTTGTCATCATCTTCCCTATGGATAAACAATGAATTTTACTTCCTCCAAATTTTACACCTCCAATTAATCGATATAAATATTTCAAACGCCTAAATTATAATGTAAATTTCGTCCGGAAGATCGAACTGACGCGACGTGACGCGACGTGACGTGACAGAGAAGAGATTTACTCCGCTTACTTTGGAGCACTTTTACTAGTTGTTGTGGTCGAGGCTGACGATGACGAGCTTGACTTTTTCATGGATTCCACGGCTTCCTTCGCTTTTTGCTCCTGCATTTTCGCCTGGATTTCCATCTTCTTTTGTTGAATGATCTGCTCTTGCTTCGACATCTGCGCGAAACGTTCATTTCGGGAAGTTTTCGACACAAACGGATCGGAGCCCTTCACACCGCGATACGCCATTTTTGTCAGAGGTTTAGCCTCTCGATCGCGCGAACAGCTCGAGAGATTTTACGGGCGGACGATTAAAAGGGAATCTACGTATCTTGAATTATTTTTTGTTTTCCAGAATCGTGCGTCAACTAATACAAAAGATTTACGCTCGGCTACGCGCGACGGAGTTTCATATTTCATCGAGCAATGTCGACGATTGTCGGCCATATATATTTTTACTTGCATAATGTCTGCCTGTCCGAAATCAAATCGAAACGGCACCGCCATGGCCGTGCCTCATTTTCCGACGCGCCGCCTGAGAAAGTGCAACTCAACTACGTCGTATCGCTCGGTAAAGCCCCGGACACACAAATCGACGGAAGACGTAAGACGTAAATCGTAAGGAAATCCACTAATCAGAGTCGACTATTCCCCTCTTCTTCCCTTTTAAAGAGGGGAATAGTCGACTCTGATTGGTGGATTTCCTTACGATTTACGTCTTACGTCTTCCGTCGATTTGTGTGTGAAGGCCTTAGGGCCAATTTCACCAACCACAGTTAGCTTAACCGATGGTTAAAGTTAGCAGAATTGACCAATAGAAATGAATCCACCCTGCTTTCTATTGGTCAATCCTGCTAACTTTAACCGTCGGTTAAGCTAACTGTGGTTGGTGAAATGGCCCTTAACCGCACATGGTTTGCGTCCGTGCTAATGGTTCGTGTCCGAGCTAGCCAGCTGGAGGGGATATTCTGGCCGCGGGCCGCCAGAAAAAAAAAATTGCTTATTGTCAAATATTACAAGAGACAATTATTATAACAATAAAAACTTTACAACTTAATTGTTTGATAGAGACAAAAGTATAAATGTTTCTAAATGCTTTAAATTAAATTAACAAATCGTTCGCTAGGATTTACGTATATGTTTACATCTCGTCACTAATATTGCACTTTATTTTTAAACATACAGACATACAAATAAAAATGCTATACAATACTTACGTTGCTATGATATATATATCGTATGTATATATATAACAACTATGTATACGTGTGTATGTATATACACTGGTACAGTAAATCGACATATATATAATATATCGGTATAGAAGGAATATAAGTTACATAAAAACGACATAATATAAAATAGTAAAAATCAGTACAGAGAATCAGAAGTCTCGTTATTATAAGTGCGGGTCGCTGCAGCGGATTTAGCCTCTTATAGCGACGAGAGAAATTTATATTCATATAGAATGATATATGTATACTCTTGGACTGAATTCTCTATTTATTCGAGCTGCTAATTCGTTTCGCCACAACATACACCAAGCTGCTCGACAACTTCTCTTAGATACCAACAATATTTGACTGATTGATGTCAGAGTATCCTACAAAGCCCATGTCACAGCTACTACAAGAGTCTATCGATCATAGTTAACAGCGTTCAATTACAGACCAAACACGTAAGCTTAAAGCGATTTAGTCGCGTAAAATTGGCTATATAATAATCTCTGTAAAATACTCTGAATTATACCGTGATTTCTCGCTATTCCATGTCGCAAACGAAGGGAGGCCTCTCCCCGTGAGATTAGAGTTAATTCCGGAAAATTCCTTTTAATTATTAGCGTTGTGATTAGTGCGTTCGTCGCCGCTTCCAGCGTAATCGTTCAAATTAATATTATGCTTGGCGAATTCAGTCTTAAAATTTCTCTACTGGGCAGTAGCACGATAACTCGGCAAAATGAATGCTACTCCCATTGCCAGTCTTTCCATTCCGTCGCTCGGTGGAATTGTCGGAGTGAACTTGATCGACATGTTTGTACAACGTTTAACGCTACCTCACATTCCGGTACCTTGCCTCTGAAATACCTGCTTATTACGATTATTTGCGTTATGCGTGCGCGCCGCCCGCAACGAGCGTAATATTAAAATCGATTCGCAAACGTTTTACTGAAATACATCATTGTTCTTGGTAGTTTGTACAACTGGCGGCTTGGACGTGGCATGATTGTCCTGATAATGCTTCCATAGGCCAGTTACGTTGTTCACCTGCGCACCACAGCCAGGCATTTTGCATCTAGAAAATTAAATACTTGGTTTTACTTATAAAAGTTAAAACATACCTACATATATATGTATTTACACGTATCAGTTTACTTACATGAAAAAGCTGACCGTAGACGCCTTCCCTTGTTTTACCTTTGGCATTTGCTTACCAGCATTGGAATTAATTGTATTCGTGACTAATTTATGACTGTCTTGATGATGACGATAGTGCGATATGTATTTGTACTTCTTTCCGCAACCGTTGACGTCGCATTTATATGTTTCCTGTTTGTACCTAGACATGCGTTGCTTCTTTGGGGTGTACTCCTCGTCTTCCGAACACGTGCTATTTGTTTCTATGGAGCTCTCTTCGATTTTCAAAGGATTCTCGCGCTCGAGACCGCTCCGAAAAACTCGTTCCATGTTTCCTAAATCTATTCTATGCTCCTGATTTCGTATATTTAAATTGCATATTTCCGTTTTCATATTTTTCGTAATGGTTACGTCGCTATTTATATAAACCACATTATTCTTATCCTGCGTGCATTCCACCTGAAGGATCTCTTCGCACTTTGGTGTTCCAGTATCGTATTTTCGTAAGAACGTATCTTTAATCATAAGCAGATCTTCATTATTAGTTAACTTGTTAATACCATTCAAAGATTCATTATTCGAGTAGTCCTCGTTATTTGTAGCAGTCGTAATCTTATTCTGCTCGTGACAAAACTCGCTCTTCACCTGAATTTTAGTTTCGTTTCTAATAGGGCAGTTTTCTTCCAAACTCCCATATTCTTCCTTTATGGTAAAGTTTTCGCTTGGCAGTTGTTCATAACATCCCTCGTCAGTCTTTTGCATGACTTCTTCGTCTATCGCATTTTCGGGGCCTTCGAAACAAATTATCTCAGGCTCCGTTGGCAGTGTAGGCGGTTGTCTATGACAACTTTCAATATGCTCCTCAAGATTGCCACTAGTAGATTGCAAAGATCCGCAATTAGTGTACGGACATACAAAGACATTTGTTTCATTGTTGTGCCATTCTTGATAATGTCGCCACATGCTACCTGGATCTGACACTTCTTCTCCGCAACCAGGCTCGCGACAACTATGAAAAAATTACAACAAGATATTAATAAAACCTCAAAAAGAATTCTAAACTTAACATCGCCAATATTCCATAATAATATTTGGTCAAAATTCACATTAATCAACTTGTAAATATCTGTTTTGCGCAACAATCCAATGAATTGTTTTACACTCACATGAATCGAATTTTCAAAGCCTCTAATGTCTCGTGCGTCTTATATTCATCTTGATTAGTGAACACCTTACCGCAACCTCGTTGTTTGCAAGTGTATATTTCCTATGGATTAAAAGTTGATTTAATTAATAAGACTTTCTTAAATGTATAGCACAAATTGAAAACATTTCAACATCAACGAATCCAGTCGCTGATGACAAATAGATCTTATATTGATTATACGACTTTCACTATTATCAACAGACGTAAGGATAATTTTCACATGTGTTTAGCATCAAAATCTGGATTGACTAGGATTTTACTAAATTTAACATCTGATAAGCCACAACCTGAGGCAAATGACAAACCAGTTTTGATCAATTCTGATCTAGGCATTGGATAAAAAATATAAACAGGATCAATTATAATTTTACAATTCATTGAGTTTTTCTTTTTAAAAGACAATTAACTGCTTGTGGAATTTACGTCGAAATCAAATAAGCTGATCGAAACAAGAGTCACATTTTTAGGTTTTTACACCCCCGCTCCGCTTTACTCTACTATTTGTTTTGGCTTAGGGGTCATTGACCCCGGGCGACCAATGGCTCCGTCGTAAACCTTCACCTTTTTCGGTGCGATTTCCTCGATGGTGCGATTCCGCGAGACGAATCTGATGACGCTGACCTCCGTGGGCCGGTCGGCGCACGTCTCCGTACCCTGGCCCATCCTGCGGTGACTCGCCACGAAGCGACGGCGAGCAGCGGGAGGACGAGCTCACTCACTCGCTCCGCTCGCGGAGCCTCACATAACCTCGCGTATCCTCGTGTGACGACAAGTTTGACAGAAAAAATATCGTCTCCGTTGAATAAATTCCTGCACGAAATTCCGCGGTTTCTCGACGGGGCCGACGCTTGGGTCGCGGCACTTACCGGCCAAACGCGCCCTCGAGTACGCATAGAAACGCGCCGTCGATTCCAGCTCACATTATCGCTCTGTCAATAATAACAATTACTTTGTGTTGTCAGGTCAGTGCAGCGGAATCGTTCGCGGCCCCGGCCGCTGCGACGACGACGCCGGTCTCGGTTTCAGCGCAATGAGAACCGCTGGTGCATGACCTATAATATGCCAACAGACGTGCACATCACGGAAGCGTAAAATCTATCCAGAGGGCAGAGAGAAGATAAGCAAAGAAGTTGAATTAATTAATTAATTAATTAAATAGCAAGAACTATCCAAAAATTGTCTACATTTCTGAAAATTGCGAGATTTAACTTTGTCAATGAGTTTTGGAACGCCACTTGCTAAAGTGAGACCTCTCTCGGAATAGCTGTGAATTAGGTTTGTTTTTCTAAAAAAAAGTCTACTGTCGGCTATATAAAAAAAAAACAATTAAAATTTATTAACAATAATTGCATACAACGGACAATATAAAATCATCTCTTATATTTCTCTTACATATATTTCATACAATTAAATTTCCATTTTAATTTACATTATAATACATGTACTGTTTTAAATGTATATTATTATTTAATATAAAATTAAATTACGACAGATATTA
This sequence comes from Temnothorax longispinosus, assembly GCF_030848805.1. NCBI lineage: Eukaryota > Metazoa > Arthropoda > Insecta > Hymenoptera > Formicidae > Temnothorax > Temnothorax longispinosus. The sequence continues at coordinate 7,620,188 of NC_092363.1, read as the reverse complement.
ATTTTATCGATCAGTCTTTTTTTAATCGTCATTAGAATTCTAGAATAATTTAACTCTAAGAATTCATCGCTCTTATTCGTATCATACGTTCTTTAGCCGCTTTAAATTGTTCAAGGACATTTTCAACGTTATTCATAAGTGTATCGGTGCTCACTTTATCCGAGTCATCTCTTTGATAATTGGAACGTTTTGTGTGCGTACTACTTTGTAGTATTATATTCATATAAATTACAATATCTCCGCTCGGTACGACTTTCAAGTTTGATTTGTCTAAAACTTTGCCCTCGTGGCCCATTGGAATACCACAATATGTTATATCCTCCAACTCGTAAGAGCCACCAACAAAAAATCGTCTCAAGGTGTCGATAATACTTCCTTTTGCACGCCACGTAGGAACTGTAAATTTGTATCTACCAGGCGTCATTGGTATTGGCAATGCGGCGTAACCCTCTATTCGATACCTATATTAAAACAGGACAATATTTTATAATTTCTATATATTACAATATATTGCTGACAATTAGAAAAAAAATGTATAAAAGTATAAAATGCAATATAAAATTTTTCAGCTAAATAAAAGATGTAAAAATCAATATCGAGAAACAAGGCGTTCCGCGTAATTACCTGGTCCAACTATCCAGAGATGCGGCGGAGAGTAACAGACGAGGCCAGAGTGACGATGCACCGCCGCTTGATTGTTGAAATTCATTTGACGGATAATGCAAGGATATGTCCGTACAATAACTAAAATGCGCCGTTCTGTTTTCTAAAAGGCACTTCTGAGTTCTGCCGAACAATCTCTCTTTCTGTTTTGTACTCCAATGTTGCGGCAAATCGATGAAATAGGTAACAAACAATCCGTCATAAAAGAAGCCATGAGCTGACGCAATATCCAAGCATATGAATAGTGTGGATGAATTTGGTGGTGGCAATTCTAACTCCTTGTATAACTCTGCTTCTTTATGAGCAAGCTGCTGTTGTACTTCCTGTAACGAGAAAAATATTAATTTCAGTTTAAAAATATTAATTTCAGTTCAATTATTCAGTTAAGAATTTTTGAAATGCTGCGTATTGTAAAATATATTATATATTTGATCATTTAACATAATAATTATTTAATCAAGTTTACAGAAGAAATCTCTGTATATTAATTTCTTCGTTGTATCAATCTTTATTAATAAGAGACCAAAAGAGAGAGATCATTTTTAATAATAAAAATTTGCTGAGCGAGCTAACATTCGAAGATTCGGCTTACTTAAATTACGAAACGGATTTTAAAAAGATTCTCACATCTATGAATATCGTAACTATCTCGAACTCGATCGAATAGTTACGAAATAAGCGCGCAAAATAATATTCACTAATCTCCGCCGCTTTGCAGCGAAGTGCAGTGATAAAGCGTAAGCTCTACTACTGCCGTGAGATAGTGTGCGAAAGCCGCTTCTATGTTCGCAGATATATTCCTGCCCCACTGTGCACGTATAAACTGTATATACACACGTATAGGCTGATAGCGCTACATACTAACATACAGCCTCACGGAAGAGAGCGTTGAAGCGTTCAAGAAGACAGTCGGAGAACTATAGGATTCAGTCGATCGTAGGAAGTGCGGTGATCAACTCGGGCTCGGCGGGCACGTGCGCGCCTTTGTAAAAAGAAAAAAAAAACATACGCGCCTACCGTGATTATCATTAATATATGCCGGCTAGCAAGAGTTCGGTCTCGCTGGCTGCCCCATCATGCCCGAAAGTATGACGAGGAAATCGATCGGCCGCAAAATCATTGGGTGTGTCTTGAACAACCGGAAGAGAGAAAGAACATCGGTGAATTGACGGATTTTCCGTGAAGATGCCGTAATTCGCGCAGAGTATCGGGGACAGTTACCAGTGTATACATAACGGCACAGCATGATCATGTTCTATCACCAGCGAGCAATGCGTCAGATCTCAGAAATTTCCTACGTGGGGTATGTACATATACGAATATGTTTTCCTTTTTTTAAATTTTTTCCTCCCTTTCCAAGCGACCGGCAATAAAGGTTTTTGATAGCGCGCTCGCGCGAGCGACCGCGTAACACTTTTTTGCAACGTCCTCTTGATACTAGATACTAGATACTAGATAATGATGGACTCCCGGTTGCCGTATCGCGACGGTTTTGCTGCGTTTTTTTCTGCCGGTAGGCAGCGATCGAACTTGGAAGCGAATGGATAATATGTATCATCAAATTGCTTCATCGCGCCTCATCCAACTTGATAAACATTCGATAAACGGCGTCGCCCGGCTCTCCACGTGCCGCGTCACGTTTGCCCGTACTTGACCGGACATTACTGCATAATTGGAAACTGCTTCTACAAAAAGTAAAAACAACCATTCGGCTTTTGAATCGAAATAAATTACATTATTCGTATAATGCAATTTGCGTATAAATAATTGTCCTTCACTCGATATTACGCAATTGATCTATTGCAATTGCAATATCTCCTATAAATTTATATAATTTAAAATAAACCAATTTTATTAATTAATCGCTGTATCGTGATAATTTAACGACTCTTAATAGTTTACAATTTTCTTACCCTTCGTATCAAAATCATATTTGAAAAGATAATAAAGTGTTTCTCCTATGATTTCTAACTATGTGGAAATGTTGAAAATAGTTCCCGATAAGCGTCATTGTTGCGAGTAATTATGCACCACACCTCTTATTGTAGTTTGTTTTTCGCAAAGTAATGATGACGAGCATCATGTTACATACGTCTAAAACCGATATGAACATTTGTTGAGCAATACCATTCTTGAAGTAATATATATATATCTCTTATTTTCGGTCCTCGCTTATTAATATAACTATATATCACTATGATCTGAAATTAGTCTGATACTGAATAAATAAAATTAATGAATTTAATTTAAGCAATAATAAAAAAAGAACGCGCTTCTAATTTTGTTTCTTACTATTCGCTACTCAAATAATATATGTCAAAAATTATTATAATAGCATATTAATTATTAATTAAATAATTAATCAATTATTAATCATTAATAAATTAGAAATGATACTATGTTATACAGACGTCAGAAAAGGAAAGAGAAGGAGAGAGAGAGAGAGAAAGAAAGAGAGTAATGAGTCAGAGCGGTAAGAATTATCGGTTATTAATGTAACTGCGTTGTGGGGCAAATAAACGGACGTCGCTCGGGAATGCCGAGATTGGTCTTTCCACGAAAAGACGGTCTTTTTGATCGGTGCGCGTGCGATGACGCGAAAGTTTGGTATGCCGATCATACGCGTAAATAGCCGCATACTTACACGCCGCGCGTTTTCGCGGTGCTCCTGCAATTCCAGCGGTGTTCGCCCCTCGGAAACGTGCTCGATTTGATAATTAAACTTGACGCCGTAACCGTTGGTGACGTTGTAGTGCTGCTCGTCGTCGATCGTGAAATCGGGGCTAATCGTCAGCAGTTTGCGCGCCTTGTCGTACGTCACCGTGCAGAGCAGCGTCTCCGAGTCCGTCGACCCGATGATCGCGGGGTCGTCCTTGCGCGAAAGATCGGCCATCACGCGCATGGTGGTACGTTCGGTATAAAGATAATGGCTCGATCGGATCTTGGTATCCGTGATTTTGTCATCCACCACGTTTTTGTTATATCGCTCCCGGAAGGTTTTGCGATTCCGCATGGCTGGCAACGCGGTCTCGTTCTTCACGGACAAATACGATCTGCAAGCGAGTGAAAATGTTTACAATTTCCGAAAGTTACAAAAAGAAACCAAAACCCACACGTTCTCCAATGTTTTGCAATACCCCGAACTCGACACGCAACAAACTCCAGAAATATAAATCTTGATTTTGTATCTTTCTTGATCTTGAATGAAAAAGAAACTTCCGTGTTACCGAAATCTTTTTGTTTTAGAAAAATGGAAATAATAATTTAGATTATCCTTTATGCTTATCTTGTTTCTAATCCTTTAAATAATGAATTTATTTAAAAAAAAAGATGTTAATGTGTTTTACTTCAAGATAAATGTCGCGATAAAAATTTTGCCGGAACTCTACAATCAAATGACAAACATTTATACGATATCTAACAATTAAATCCCTGCCTGTAAGGCACCGTCAGGAGGTCGTCATCGGCATAATAGGGGTCGTTTTCCGTGTACGAGTACAAACGTGAACCTTGCAGCTGCTCGTCGCGTATACGTCGGTGGCACTCTCGCTGACAATCGGTCAGGCAATTCTTCTCGTCTGCATAGAAATCGATCTCGAACGGGCCGAACACCTTGTCCTGCCAGCTAAAAATATGGTCCTCCTCCTCCAAGAAATTGGAGTCTCTGGTCTCGCCGCACTCAGGCTCCTCGGCTAGCAACTCGGCCAGCGGGGACCTCTCCTGCACGACTCGCACTCTGAAACAACAAATGAATGCCGACGAAATGAAATCTGGTATAATTTGGAAAATCCTGTGTGGTTCGCGGCCAGATGCCCAAGATTCATTCTGATTCTGTGAGATCGGAAGATTCAATCGCTATTTTATCTTCGCTTCTTACCCACGCTGGTGATTACGAATTAATTATGAGAATGGAGTTAAAAGCCTGTAAATAGCTTTACGTAACTCTTACGTCAAGGACGTTACATCTAAAATTTTCTCAATAAGGAAGATAAACACGTGGCAGAGAGATATAAATATCTTGAACGTATCTTGTTAAATTATTAAAGAATATTTTTCAACTTTAATTTCTCATACGTTTTTCATCAGATTTCTTACGCTCCAGTAAATGGAATAATGCTCGATAATATAATTTTCTACGAATTAAAAATTTTCCATTATTTACTACGAGAACGACATCGACCAAACTTGACGACATTCCTTTGGAAAATAACGGATCAATTCGCGAAAAACACAGAAATCTCATTATCTCAAAACAAAAGATATAATCATTGACACAAATGTTAGTGGCTATGCATGAAGGAAAGGTGGCCGGCGTATACGCAGGATAGTTACATAATGTCTCGATGTCGGAGGTTTATATTATTATCGCATCGAACAAGCAAGCTCTCTCCTTCGTTTTAACCTTCGAGTCTTCGATCAATTTTCACGGAATTGCGGAATTTTCTGCAACGTGAAAATGAATTCAATGTCCACCACATAAAAATAATCATAGCTCTTTTTTATTTCCATGTATACAAAGAGGTTTATGTTAATCGGCTTTTTATGAGATTTAACAAGAATATAAAATTTCATAATCTTTCGTAAATCATAATTATGTAAACTAGAATGTTTAATTTAAATAAATGCACGATAAGCGCTTGTTCTTTTAATCGATGACATAAACCTACTCGGATACAGGCTTAATGGATCCATGTGATAAACAGAGAATCAATATATCACAACCGCCTTCTAGCCTTCGGAAGTCTCCCGCTGATTTAGCGCTATATAAGAAGTATTAGTCATATTGCAGAAAATTCTGCAGGCGCACAATTGCAGTTTTATTTTTTACGTTACATTCAATTTCAATTGAAGCTTCAATTTAATCTAATCGAAATTTCTAATTGAAGTTATAAATATGTACACACGTCGCGTGTACGAAAGGACAGAAAATGAAATACTTTGCTTCGGTTAATATTACGATTTCAATTTACGTCACGCATCTAAATACAGAAGACACACCTTATCTTCAAGTTACGTATCGGTTCGTTCACTCTGTAACTCGCCGCTATTTTCATTCTCTCTTTCGCCATTTCTCACTTGATTATTGTTACAAAAACTGAATCGGAACTGCGGAACGCTGAATAAGCTACGGCGGCTGTCAATGATCTCGGGTGGCTCGTTTGTTGATTCGTAACGTCGCTAGGCAACCTCACCCGTCACCGCTCGCCCTAGTAGCTGGTAGAGCATCGTCATCACGAAATTCGACTAATTCAAGCCATTCGAGGTGCCTCGTGCTTCAGGTGATGCCTGCCGCCGCCGTCGCCGCGGAAAAGAAGAAAACATATACTCCGTTAGTTAACTTGAAAAAATATCATTGTGTTGACATGAAAAATGTATAATATCTGCATTTAGATTTGCATTTACATGAACAATACGTGATCGTGACAGGCATATTCTTTAATCTTTATGCCGCGCGCGCGTGTAAAGAGAGTCTCTCTCTCTTCCTCTCTCTCAAGATTTCTTTTAAAAGCTTCATTAGCAAGTTTCCAATGAGTCAGAGCGATGCGTTATGTCGATAAATACCTCGGTAAACGATCGATGCCGCGACTTCTCGCGATTAAATGCGTTTGTGCGTTTCCCGACGGGCGTTCTCCGTACGACCGAGCGGCGTAAAACACCTTCGACGTGCGTCGCATCGCGAAAACCTTGAATTGTCTAGCATACATCCTGTATCTACAAAAAGAAAAAAAAGACAAGCGGTTCGAATAAAGCGGAAAATCTGTCTCTCTCTTTCTTTCTCTTTCTCTTCTTAATTCGAAGCATTGTCTACACACTCGACACGTCCCAGTACATATACATATAGTTATGTACAATTAAAAAAAGAACGCCGGGCGGGCGGTCCGGTTAAAAAAAGAAGCTATACCCGGCTATTGTCTATCATCCATCCTGTACGATTAAGAGGAAGAGAAACAAAGAGAGAAAGAGCACAGTGAGAAGGCGGCTCGGTTGAGAAGAAGAGAAAGCCGTCCTGTCGAGGAGAGCCCTGAATTCGCGGGATCACCAGATCGGAGTCCGTTCCTCGAAGCGGAGAGGCCCTGCGAAAGAGACGAAAGAGAAAAGTAGGCCGATTAACCTCGCGGTAAACTTTCCAGGGAGCGTACAGTTTTCGCGTCTTCGCCGGACTGTCCTCGGAAGGCTCGGAATGTCGTCGCACTCGTCGCGGCTCGGCTCGGCAGGAAGACGCGGCCGTTCGAAACGATACCGTTAACTCTCGCTCGCTCGCTCGCTCGCTCTCTCTCTCGAATCGACACCTGCCTGTCTGAGGTCGAGCATTCGAGCGTGGAAAATCCGATCCCGGGAAGAAAGAGAGAGAGAGAGAGAAAGAAAGAGAGCGACGGGAGCGAGGCGGTAAAGGTCAGTGGCGCGTCTCTTCACTCTTCAGTCTTCCTTCCGCGTCATTCCCTCTCAAGGTTTCCCGGGCCGTCGCGTCGTCTGAGCCGTCTCGGCGAGAGTTCTCGGGCTTTCCCCCCGTCGCTCGGCCCTCGGCCTCGGCCTTTCGCAGCCTGCTCCGAATCTTGAAGGTTAGGGTATGTACGTTAGAACACGCTGTGCATATATGTATGCACATAGAATTTGGCGATAGCGCGCGCATCGTAGCAATCTAGCGACGCGACGGCCAACAGGTGGGACGGTGCGGCGGCACGCGGCTGATGCGGCATGGGTTCCGCGTTCCGCGACCACCCGTGACGTCATGGACGATTGACAGGACGCCGCACACGGCGCGTCCCTATTTATTGACTTCCCACACGGCGTATCTGCGAGAGAGATAAGGGATAATGTGTCACCGCGCGGTGTTATCGGGTCCGAGTGACGCTCGATACCGCAGGAAATGCCACGGACGGCGCAGGTGCGTGCGGGTGGGCCGTGCTTGTTGCCTGTCCGGCTGTCCCTCGGTCTCGTTGAGCGGAGTAGCCCGGGTGTGTGACGGGGCGAGTGTGTCACGCCTTCTCCTCGTGCGAGCGGACGAGCTGCTACGTGCACGTTGACGTCTCCCGTGTCCGATTTGTCAGGTAAAACGTGTTCCCTGCGTCCGTTGATCTGTGATCGTTTAGATCGTAACACGACCGTCGCCGACGGCCGCGTGGCGTCCGCCCTCGCGACGCGGTCCTCCAGGTGCGACGAACCCAGGGTTCCGCCTCCTCGGCAACAATTCTCGAGGTCCCTCCTGACGTAGGTCTCTTATCGTTAGTAAGTGAACGCCCGATAGCAAGAGGCGCAATTCGGAGACAGAGACCCCGGATGAGTGAGAGATCTGCCATGCCATTCTAGCTTTAAGATCCACGAACGAAGCTTTGCAAAGCTCTATCTAGTGAGACGTAGAATGTCGTGTACTGATTATCTGATGTTTACTTTGCAGAGGTTTCAAATTGATAAGGATGTCGACTAGTCGAGAGGGCGAGACTGCGGTGACCATCCCACTGCAGTACAATGAAGCTGTAAGTGATATTTCATGTTTAGCGATATCAGAAATCGATGGTACAGAGGCATTATTTTGTCAATGCTTTCAAGCTTTTTTTTTTTCAAGAGAGAAAGATTTCTTAAGAGATAAAATTCTTGCTTTGCTTTAATTGTATATTATTATTAAAACGTGTAAAATGATGTAATTGAAAATAACGTGTTAAAATATGTTCATTATATGTTTTATTAAAGCTTCTTTTCTTTCTCTTACTCTTCTGTGATTACTTATTTCCGCTTGCAAGCTTAGTTTCTCTTACAAATGACTCATACCTATGTGAATTAACAAGCTTAAGCGTATGATTCATTTGTAAGGAAAGGTATATTTATTCGGGGAACGTTACTTCTATATTATACATTATTGCTGGCAACATATGGCAACGTCCAGCCTGAAAAATCTTACTGAAAATACAGTACTTGCTAAACACTTCATACTTGTGCCAAAATAATGTTATATTTAATTATTGTTTATTTTGCAGCATTGGAAAGCTATTTTTGAGAAGTATGATCTCGATGGAGATGGAAAAATATCGCTACAAGAGCTAAGAGCAATGATACGCGGTCCAGAATTTTCCAAGGACATCCCTGCTGGGGTAGTTCGTACGATAATGCATAAGGCAGATCTGGATGAATCTGGTTATTTGGAGTATCCAGAATTTATAGCAATGGTTAGTGTGTGTGTGTGTGTGTCAGAGCTTTCAATTTTTTACATGTACTCGAAATTATATTTTTTTTTCTTTCTCTGTGTTTCTTCCGTGTTTCGTAAAACTTGGAGATCTCTAATTATCATGTTCATCTTTTTCTTACATTCAGATCCATAGAAAGGACATGCAGGGTATATTCGGTCACATCGTGCAACGATATCTGCACTGTATGATACCTCAACGACCAACCCAAAGGCAAACTTCCGTGGGATCGAGGTATTATCCCCAGCGACAAATCAGTATTGTAATGCACGCACCACCTTCTCCTCCTCCTTCGAGCTTTGGTGATTCTCCCCAGGCTGCTATGATTAGTAAAAGATGCCGTTCTGCACGTTTTAACGGTCTACAGCAACAATCAAGTACAATAACGGAATCTTCTCTGTACTCTAGCGACTATCCAGATGGGCTGTACGAAGAAGAGTACAGTTGTCGTCCGCCAGCTGTAGCAATGATAATCATATCGATAATAGAAATCATTTTATTCATGTATGATGTGATTAAGCACAAATCTCTTTCTGTAGAAGGACCAGCGGCTCAGTTATTTATTTATAATCCGCACAAGAGGTTCGAAGCCTGGCGGTATCTAACATATATGTTTGTGCACGTCGGGTATGTATCATTCTATTTTACACGTTGTGCGTTTCCATATAAGATATATTACGATTTACGAATAATTGAATGAATACTTTAACGTTCCTTGAATTCTTTTTGTGTTCGATAGGGTCTTCCATTTGATCGTTAACCTACTGGTACAAATTATGTTGGGTATTCCACTGGAGATGGTTCACAAATGGTGGAGAGTATTGATAATATACATAGCCGGAGTGCTGGCCGGTTCCCTTGGTACGTCCGTTTCAGATCCGACGGTTTACCTGGCCGGTGCCTCGGGTGGTGTATACGCGTTAATCACTGCTCATGTAGCGACCATTATAATGAACTGGTCGCAAATGGAATTTGCCGTGCTACAGCTGTTAGTGTTCCTCGTTATCACGAGCGTCGACGTTGGTCAAGCCGTGTACAATCGTTATGTGCTCGATACCAACGACCAGATCGGCTACGTGGCCCATTTGGCTGGCGCTATAGCAGGCCTTTTAGTAGGCATAAATATCCTTCGAAATCTCGAGATACAAACTTGGGAGAAAGTTGTTTGGTGGGCCAGCATGTTTACTTATACGGGTCTCATGACCGCAGCTATTTTGTGGAATGTATTATATACCTCGTATTACGAATGATAATGTTCAAATCGGTATTTATCTCATTCGAGTTATTTAAAGGCATACACACGCATTGATAGAGACAAATGTATTATTACTGAATGAGAACTTGCCTTAAAATTGTAGGTATATGCATAAATTTACTATATATTTTTATATGTTAGATGATATAAAGGTCTACTCGTGTATTATTTTATATTAATAGAGATAATTAATATAAAATGAGATTCTTAGAATCGAACAAAATAGCGTATATTTTCGTATAAACTTAATCGCGAAAACATAGGACTAAGATTTACAATAAGAATATAAGTAATTTTAAACGCAGTATTTTTTTCAAGCACTTTTTCGAGAGCAAATAGCAAAACAATAGATTCTGTGATACTTTTGCTACATGTATTAAGCATATGCAATTATTTGCAAGTTTAACAAATTGAATGATGACATCGAAAGTCTATGCGCGGAATATTTCTATTTTAGTTCTATTGCCTCATTGTTTGAAAATGCTTAGGAAAAACTACCTCAATCAGAATACACAACAATCTCGCGCACATAAAACGCCAATTAATCTTTCAGTAACACTTAATGCGTTACAAATTCTATCTTTAATAATAACTTCAATAATAAATACAGAATCTAAGATCTAAAAAAACTGCAACGTGCTGAATAGCTAATAAAATCTAATATACATATATGTAATGTTTTTTCATCAAATTTAGAGATTCCTCATGATTAAAATAAGACTAGGCAGAAGAAGATTGCCTTCTCAGACGCTTATTAAATGAAAGAATGTATATAATTTATAACTTGTGTGTGTTCCACAATTCAAAGATGTGAATGTGACACAAAACTGTGTTCGACAAAATAAGTAATTTTCTGCTTCATGAAAACATTGCAATAATTATATTCATATACGGTACGACGTGTCACTTGTATTATTATAGACGGACGTAGAGTGTTATACTCACAGATATAAAATAGTATGTGAACATTTTTGGAAAATTTATTTATTTTATCTTAAATTTATGAATAATATACCTGAGCATATATGATTTGTTTCATGTACCTGATTTGCACGGATACCTATATGTTGACACGTTCGCTACTACTTTCTCACCGTGGTAGCGAACGTGTTAATATGTTAAACGATTATTATCTCGAATACGTAATGTGAAAAGAAAAATAGGAAGAGTCAGCTTCGCATCTTGTGTTCACAACATACAAATACTGATAACAGAATATTGCTTTAACGTAATTGTTTAAAACAAATGATATATCTGTGAATAACTTGGTCTGGAAGATGTTAACTATAATGTTAATCTTCAGTTGGATGCAATAGACATTGCAGTGCCAACTATCGACTATAATAGCTCCAATTTAAACAGTAATATCTACAAAAATAACACTTAAGAAATGTTTTTATATTTCTCTTAATATTATTTTTTATATTTTATTTGATCACAATGCAGCCGTCTATATATTTCATTATAAATGGAAAGAATTGTTATTATTAATTCGTAAAGTGAAAAGTAAGGCTGCTATTATAAGTCTAGAATGCTTAAAAATGAAGAGATATGAATTGTAATTAAATAATTTATAATACAATATTATAAATGTTATTTACACATATGCATACATATTTACATAATTTACATTAATAACTACTATACAAGATGATTCTTAATTATATATCGATACTTTAGGCGGTTAGTCTAGAATCCAAAACAAAAAAAAGACCGTCATAAACATATATTTTAACTAATAATAACCGATATTAAGATAATCGGAAGATAAAATAATCCGATAAAATATGATTTAACTTACCTGATTCTTTTAATTGTACCCTCTTTTCTTAAGTGTCCTGGATTTATTACTTATTATTATATTCGATTACAATATCGATGACAAAATTCCCATAAACAGATTGGTTCTGTAAAATAGAGACATAATCTTAAATAATGTCTAAATAATGTAAAATGTTACATCTACTTCTCATCTATTAATGCAATGCATATGTCTTCCTACGTATAAGTGCCTTGGACGTACTTCTCATTGTACAATATTTTAATGTATAGGAGTATGATGAGTGTGAACTTTTTTTGACCGCGAAGAGACGAGCGTGCCTACTTTTTATGCAAGATAAATATATATTTATGTAATATTTTATAACTGATGTCAACGAAACCTTTGTTATTGTTCGACGGAGTGACGAGAATGTCTGTAATGTATGTATATTTTGTATACGCTTTGTATAAAACAAAATAAAGCGATTGAAAAAGAAATCAATTCGATAATTATCATCTCATAAGTGGGATACATATACGTTGCATCCTGATATGGAGTATCGCGACTCGCTTCAATTGAATTTTTCCATAAAGAATGTTCTCAACTAGGCCCCACGATCGGCAGAAAAAAAACATAAATTTCTTATTTGAATTTGTTTCTCGCTCATCCCGTATTTTGCAAGTATTAATTTTTTCTTTCGGTAGAACAGCAGTCTCGTTCGAAAGGAACGATGCGGAGCGAAATCAAAAGGCGAAAGCGAGGAGATGCTCCTTATTATAACGGAGGTGATTTTTATTTCAACAAAAATAACAATTTACATTGAACTGTTTTGATAATAATATTATCGTGTATGCTACATCTGTAGTTTTACTGTAGGCGTGGTATGCTCTCGCTCGCTATAATTAATTTTCAGTTACTTTGTTTTGTAATTAGTCGCATTAACAGAGCGTGTTTTCGTGGATAATAATCACGTTTCATAGATAGAGTCTTTCTTCCTTTTCTTTTACTTCTTTTATCCTAGCTTGACAATTCTGCGATCGCGCCATATGCGTTTATTATTATTTTTTTGTTAATATTAATATTATATTATTATGATACAACAATCGGGAGGGAGCTGTGTGTACCTCGGCGTTATCATATCACTATGTACAGGCTTGTCGTCTTCCGCATACGTCGTAGGGATCGAACGATAGACACACCGAACAAATTAGTCGATCATCTTTCCTCGACGTGTTACAAATGAGTCTAGGTACATATACACGCGACGTTTACGCTTTCACGTCGCCTAAATCTCTCTCTCTCTCTCTCTCTCTCTCTCTTTCTCTCTCTAATCTAGATGATACTCGTACGGTAGTTACAGCGATGAAATTCGTTTTGCCTTATCTTTGCTGCTAAAAACGCGTCTCTCGCTCTCTCTCTCTCTGTCATTCTCGAGGAAGAGATGTCGTCGGTGTTCCACTCTCTTTCTCCACTTCTTACATCTATTGTATTACAGTACTGCATCGTACCTGAGATTGCTTACACACAGACGATTTCCCTCGAAGAATCGAATGCAATTGAAGACTTTGCGACAACAACCATCTAATTTTTTCTTCTTTCAAACACTTGTTAAAAACAGTTAAGCCAAGTTCTCTAGACTTTGATTCATTATCATGATAAAATGTCTATCAATACAATCACGATTACATAATTATTTATATATTAGAGAAAGTTATTCAGTTACATTATATAATATGTATATAATTATATAATATAGCTAAATATATATATATAATCAAGAAACAATTTCAAGAAAAAATATTTATAAGTAAAATAAAAATTTTCAAATATTTTTTTATATTTTAATTTTTATATTTATATATTTTTTTTAATGGTTTTAGTAACATGTAAGTATAATAATCTTTTTACAAGATAAAAGATGATTAATTTTTCATTATAGTGTAAAGTTTTATCAAACGCTTAAAAAAAGAAAAAAATAAACAGATTAGATGACTGTTCGTTGAGAAACGTGAAAATCGCCTGCGAATAATCGACCCGTACGAAAGACCCGACACCCTGAAGATCTCTCTAAATATGTACCAACGAAAAGGAGTTGGTGTGTATTCACTACATGTCACGCATTATATGTATGTACACGCCGATTTTCTTCTCTCCAACAGAGCGGGGGTTTAAATTCACAACGATCCTTTGTATGTGTATATGTATATATGTTTGTTTTTTGTGTGTTTTTGCTTTATATGTACACGCAGACCCGTCCCTTACACACGCGTGTGTTCAAAGTTGCTCCTGAAGTCAAGGCGTACCTCGATCGCGCGAGTGATCTTCAATCTGACAGAGTGGTGCGGTTCTCCCCGGCGCTTGCGAGTATTTATACGAATTTATTGTAAAACGAGATGCAACAGATTATATGAACAATGTAACAGAGATACGTGAGAAAAATGTAATGATAAAGAGAGACATTTGAATGGTATACACCGAGTTCTTGCGAATATTCTATTCTCTCGATATTCCTTAAGGCAGACGATAAAACGTCTTTCCGACGGTTTTCTTTCTTCGTGTGCCGGACTTGGATCACTCGCACCATTCCTCGCGCCTCATCATGACGGGGGCGATCGCTAAACGCAGGGCTCTGTGTGTCGCTCAGGTACTATACGAGGAGGAGAAACGTGACGCCGAGAACACTCTTCTCTAAGTATGAAGTACGAAGATCGAGTCACGGCTGTCGCGCTATTCTTCGCAAATGTTATGGATGCCTCGGGCTAACTAGATTAATTCGCTTCGGTATGTATGTGTCTGTCATGTGTTACATCTATCTATACGATATACATATCCATCTCCACTTATACTCCGGAAGCAATCGACGGTTTTTTCAGGACCTCAATAATTATATTTTGTACAATGAAGAATCCTTGGAGGTGCGCGCCTCTGTGACAGGTGCAGTGTTCCGCGAAATTCGTCGATTCTCATCAAAAAACAAATCAAACTATAGACTGTATAAAAAAAAAATGATTGTAAAATTTCAACGTGACATTTAAATGCCCAATATATAATTAGAACAAGTACAAACATCACAACTAAAATTCTCAGTGCGCATAAGTTATTGTTTTTAAACCATAGAAGTAATAATCCTTTTTGCATGTTTTGAACAGCAAAAATGAAGAAAAAGATGCCATCTAATCATTTAATTATGTAATATAGCAATTAATTACGTTACATAATTTGTATAATTAGAATATAATAATTTAGCATTGTATAAATTTTTAAACACTTTTTTTTCTTCTTTATTTATTACGTTGCATGTTTCAATTGTTTCATGCGAAGGATAAAGAGAATCGACGAGTAGCACATCACATATTGCTCCTGTCAGACGCTTGTTATGAAAGGTTGTAAGAGAACAAATAAAAACAAGAAGTTAAAAAGAGAATAATACCTGGACCGAGGATACAATCGCTGTATTGAAGATGCAAAGAAGAAGCAAAAATGCAACATGTACGAGGGCTAATCGTCTGATCGCTGGCGTGCGAATGGAGGCAGTCGTCTTTAGCGAATCTCTGTAGTCTTGATATCTCAGTCGTCCGAAACGACACGGAATATACATATACATATAATCGAGGCGCAATCTGGCAGAAGCAGGTGAGCTCACGGCGCAGCAATTGAAAGAAGTAACTCGCGATGACGTTTGTTTGAATTCGTCGGGTGTCACGATGGCGAAGAAACAAGGCGCAGATCGCAAAACAGTTGAAGCTACAAATATAAAATTAGGCTGTATAAAAAAGTATGTATGATAAATGATACGTGTTACGTGTCGTGTGTGTTGCGCATTGTGTGTATGTGATAGTCTAGTCAGAGCGTACACATTCTCTCACTTTCTTTTTCTCTCAGATTTGTTCGAAATTAGATTAGAGAAATTAAATTAGATTAGATAGAAGATTAAAATAAATCTACATCCACGTTCGCTTTGCAAATGATAATTCCATCAATTTAATCGCCTGCATATTTGTTTTGCCGTCATTTATTTAATAAGTAGAGTTCGGGAGAAAGTCCGGGCCTTTTCCCCTGAAATCAGTTCGTGGCTGTTTAAACTCCTAAATGCTGGCTACGTCGCGATTTCATCACTAAACCTAAACTCCTTATATACAATAGCGCGTACGGATTATCTAGCCATATTACTTGTTCAACTTAGAAATTAATATGTACTATATATTATGTACAATACACTTTGTGTTACGATTTTTTTCCCGTTTTCTCAAACCCACCTCACCAAGATGAGAACGATCGTCGAAAGTTGATTCTCGTTGCCAGAATATTTCGATTAGCCATCTCGTATTTACCCACGTGTGCCAGAATACGTTGTACGGCATTTTCCTCGACGTATTTCGCGCTTTCCATCTCCCTTGCTCTCTTTCTCTCTCTCTCTTTTTTTCTCTCATCTTCATATATGCTCAGGTATATTATTCATAAATTTTAGATAAAATAAATAAATTTTCCAAAAATGTTCACATACTATTTTATATCTGTGAGTATAACACTCTACGTCCGTCTATAATAATACAAGTGACACGTCGTACCGTATATGAATATAATTATTGCAATGTTTTCATGAAGCAGAAAATTACTTATTTTGTCGAACACAGTTTTGTGTCACATTCACATCTTTGAATTGTGGAACACACACAAGTTATGAATTATATACATTCTTTCATTTAATAAGCGTCTGAGAAGGCAATCTTCTTCTGCCTAGTCTTATTTTAATCATGAGGAATCTCTAAATTTGATGAAAAAACATTATTACATATATGTATATTAGATTTTATTAGCTATTCAGCACGTTGCAGTTTTTTTAGATCTTGGATTCTGTATTTATTATTGAAGTTATTATTGAAGATAGAATTTGTAACGCATTAAGTGTTACTGAAAGATTAATTGGCGTTTTATGTGCGCGAGATTGTTGTGTATACTGATAAAGGTAGTTTTTCCTAAGCATTTTCAAACAATGAGGCAATAGAACTATTTATAGAAATATTCCGCGCATAGACTTTCGATGTCATCATTCAATTTGTTAAACTTGCAAATAATTGCATATGCTTAATACATGTAGCAAAAGTATCACAGAATCTGTTGTTTTACTATTTGCTCTCGAAAAAGTGCTTGAAAAAAATACTGCGTTTAAAATTACTTATATTCTTATTGTAAATCTTAGTCCTATGTTTTCGCGATTAAGTTTATACGAAAATATAAGCTATTTTGTTCGATTCTAAGAATCTCATTTTATATTAAGTATCTCTATTAATATAAAATAATACACGAGTAGATCTTTATATCATCTAACATATAAAAATATATAGTAAATTTATGCATATACCTACAATTTTAAGGCAAGTTCTCATTCAGTAATAATACATTTGCCTCTATCAATGCGTGTGTATGCTTTAATAAAGTTTGCCCAACATGCAGCAGATAAAGATTTGCACTTTGCTCTAAGGTGAGAGAAGGTTAAATAGTCGGAATAAGTTTGTATATTCTTATATTTTAAATGAGCCGATTTTTTTGCCTTTATAAGAGAAATCAACTCTTTTGTGAACCAAACTGGATAAGAGGATTCAAAAATGGGACGGGAAGGAACAACAAACGTAGCAATTGCGGTGTTCAGGTGATAATATAAGAAATCCTGCACCGCTTCATTAACTGAAAGTTTCTCTAAAGCAGTATCCCAGTTAATCTGATTGCCTTTTCAGGCAACGCAATTAAGAATACCATGAGGATACATACTATTAATATCATTTGACAATTTTAATATAAAGTACGATAGTAGTTTAAAGATTTAGTGTATGTTAAAATATTGATATTAGTAACTTAGAAATAGCTTCTAATCTCTCTCTACTATTATATAAAAGGGAAAAGTTTGTACTGTTGTTCGGAGTAATCTTAGAAAATATTGGACAGATTTTGAAAGTATTGTATATGAAGTAGGGGTAGAATTTCTTGGGGAGTGCTATAGGATGTATAGTTTTTCGTTACCGATTTTCTGGAAACCGGTTTTTCTAATTTCTTCAATTTTTCAAGAAATAATTGATCGAATCTTAAAGAATTGTATATAAAACAGGGGCAGAATTTCCCGGGGAGTGCTATAAACTGTATAGTTTTTCGTTACCGATCTCTATTGGAACCGGTATCTGAATTTTTTTTTCCAATTTTTCGGGAAATAATTGACCGAATTTTAAAAAATTGTATATAAAACAGGGGTAGAATTTCCTAATAAAGGGGTTACCGATTTCAGTCTAAAAAAATCTACGTAATTGTTCTGATTTCTGCAAATTTTGAGATATCAAGCTAATTTTTTTTTATGGATAGAATATTATTATATTGAATTTGGTGAGAATCGGTGATTACCGATTTTATTCCTTGGTTTTTTAATTAAAAAATCGAGATTCTGTGTACATCGCGAACGAGCAATCTCAAAATTCTCGAAAAAACGCCTGGGTAAACTAAGAGATGTTTGTAAGCTGTTTGTGCCAACAATAGTTTGTTCGTACCACAATAACATTTATCAATGCAAAATTATTTTCTTGATAAAACAGATAAAATTGGATTAAAAAATTGCCAGATATATGTCTATAACAAAATACTGTATGTATATTTTGCTCGATAACTGATAGAAAGAGAGAGAGAGAGAGAGAGAGAGAGAGAGAGAGAGAGAGAGAAAAGAGTTAAAAGATCAAATACTTCATTTATGTCGATAACTCATGAGAAGGTTAGCAAAGATAATAATTGCAGATTTCAAACTCAGGCGAGAGTCAACGCGATTTTAGCATAAAACTATCCACCTTCACTTTTTTACTCCGCTTATATTTTTGTACTGCCGACGTCGTTTATCTCTCGCGTTTTATTGGAATACTATATTGCATTTTCTTCTTGATCGTTAGAACACGCGTCAAACGTTGGAATTATGTGTTTTCAATATGTTTTTTCGTTTACACATTCTTATTTACTTATTTACTTTTTTATTTTTATTTATTCCCGAGGCACTTTTGAGATACTCCTGACCATGAGGGTGATGGGTGATGACACACGAGGCTCCTGACGAAGCACTCTGAAGCGCTTCAGGATAGCCAGAGATCCCCAACAAAATTCAACAGCGGTCGGCTCCAAAGTTTAGTTAAATCTTGGCTACGATTCTCCATAGCCTCGCCAAGTCTCCACCGAGACACCAACTGATCAGTTCTCTCAGTTTCAGCGTCGAAGATGCGTTCGAATGGTGCGATAGTGGGGTACCGCGAGTCAAGGCGATCATGAGTTAGGTCGTACCTATCATTCAATTTGTCTGAAGCTAAACAGAATATTGTAAGCTGACAATCGCAACCAGAAAAATATGAGATAAGTATGTCTGAAATACCCTCTTTTCCTGGATATCGCATCTTTTTACTCTAATATCACACGAGAAGAAAAAAATATTGGGAAACCCGTAGACGTACGTCCGATAAGTTACCGCCAATTTTGCATGTTACTTCAAAATTTATCAGCAGAATGTTTTGCACAATTCTAAAGCTGGAGAACGGCGGCAGAAGAGGAAAATATAGAATTTTTCTCGGAGTAGTTGCGCAAAAATTTAATGATGTATTTCCGAGTAGAACATAAGTTTTGGGCATTTTATTCGAGTTGATGGAAATTTAGTGACATCTATGTGAGAGACGAATGTCTGTAGCCATTTGAGGATTTGCAGGAACTGACTTGAAACGATGTCTTGACGATCAACGATTGGAGGACACGCTAAAACCGGTCAATTTGTGTTTGCCGTGCGATTGCATATGTCGGTGAAAAGTACGTGCGACTCCGACATGAACAGCATTGAATCTTGTTTAAATGATCTTGTCACGAAGTGATGTGGATTGTGATTTTAACTTCTTTCCTTTCTCGTTTGATTATTATTTATAACATTTTCTAAGAAAATTACAAGGTTACAATAGGTAACGCATATATTTAGAAAACAGGAAACAATTTTTATTATTACATCTAAATATTTTTTTAAGACTTATAAAATAGTATAACGTGTAAAAAGAGTACATACGTAAATCATAACTTAACTTTGTAGGTTAATTTTACATATTTAACCATTGTTTTTATATGTATATGCTAGACAGACAAAACTTAAGTCGTTAGATTTATATTTAATATATCTCTATTTTATATATTTCTAGTTATGAGCAGAATTTCTGACAATATTTTTTGTATTTTTTATAATGTTTTGTGATGTAAAATGTTGATAATGCATTTAATAAGTTAAATAATACAATATATGACGGAACATAAACGCTTCGGTAATATCATAATACGTATCATGATACAATTTATTCTTAATTATTAATAAGTCCACAATGACAGGTATATAGTTACATTTGTATCAATTTATATATTCCATTTTATATTCATAATAAATGCATTACGATAATAGGAATCACTAAAAAGTCAGAAATACGTGACTTTCAGTCGTGACTTCAAATAAGCTTTACGTAAAAAGCTTGTCGATTAATACATCTTGCGTTCTGAGGCGAGTGACTAGGGTCTACGTGGAGATTTGCTGTAAAATCCAAGATTGGTATTTGGCCACGTCGACAAAAACGACGAACTTTGTGAGATCGCACAATATTTCATTGCCGAGCACCGACCGCGAAACGACGCCACGCAACTGATTAGCTATGGCACGCCGTTTTGCTATTTATTAATAAGATTTTTTAATCTAAAATAAAAATTCAGTAATTGATTTAAACTGAAGTAGATAGTTTTTCGGAACCATTTTTATTATGTCATAACATAATAAAAATGAATTAAAATTATGTATTCACGTAAAATTAATTCAAAATAAAAATTTTATGAATAAATAGCAAAACGGCGTGCCATACATAGAGAAAGTTTATATGTCGAATTACTTTTATGTCAAGACATAATTTTAATTCATTTTTATTATGTCATGAGATAATATTAATGTATTTTTATTATGTCGTAACATAATAATAATTGCAGAAATTTAAATTATGTAAGCTATCATAGTAATTCAGTAAATTAAAATTATGCTGCAACATAATAAAAATTCACGAATTAAAATTATGTCATGGTTAATAGAATTTCAGTGAATAAAAATTATGCCATGACATAATGAAAATTGAAAATTAGAATTACGTGCTACTATCATTTCAATCCTAGATTTCATATAAAATTTAATTTGAAAGAAATTTTTATTATGTCAAGACATAATATTTATTCGGAATTCCCATTATGTACATAATTTTAATTCTCGAATTTTTATTATGTACATAATTTTAATTCTTGAATTTTTATTATGTACATAATTTTAATTCTTGAATTTCCATTATGTACATAATTTTAATTCCTGAATTTTTATTATGTACATAATTTTAATTCTTGAATTTCCATTATGTACATAATTTTAATTCCTGAATTTTATTATGTACATAATTTTAATTCTTGAATTTCCATTATGTACATAATTTTAATTCCTGAATTTTTATTATGTACATAATTTTAATTCTTGAATTTCCATTATGTACATAATTTTAATTCCTGAATTTTTATTATGTACATAATTTTAATTCCTGAACTGCCATTATGTACATAATTTTAATTCTTGAATTTCCATTATGTACATAATAGAAATTCAAGAATTAAAATTATGTACATAATTTTAATTCCTGAATTTTTATTATGTCTAGACATAATAAAAATTCATCCAATTTTTATTATGTCTAGACATAATTTTAATTCTGCCGCTAGGGAATTTTTAAGTCGATTCTTATGAATCAAGCTTGAATTCGATGTCCACGTGTCTCAGGTTGCCGATGACGAGGTCCAGATAGTGCGCTTCATAGTTTTCGGTGTCTACGTGTATTAATACCTTGAATTCGATGTCCACGTGTCCCAGGTTGCCGATGACGGGGTCCAGATAGTGCGCTCCATACATAGATTTCGGTGTCTAGGTGTATTAATACCTTGAATTCGATGTCCACGTGTCCCAGGTTGCCGATGACGGGTTCCAGATAGTGCGCTCCATAGTTTTTGGTGTGTGTGTCCAGGTGTAATAATACGTTGAATTCGATGTCTAGGTGTCCTACGTTGCCGATGACGAGGTCCACATAATGCGCTCCGTAGTTTTCGGTGTCTAGGTGTATTAATACCTTGAATTCGATGTCCACGTGTCCCAGGTATAATTTCGTTTTACAACTTAGCATGTACTTTATGTTGTAAAGCGAGGTCCACGCAGCCTACCGGCGGGGTGGGTGCGGGGAAGGGGGGGAACCGAAGGCCCCCTTTTCGCACCCCCCCCCCGTTGTGTGTGTGTGGGCTTCCCACAAACCACCATGTTTTTTTATCTTTTTGCGATTTTCTGCCGATGTTAAGGCCCGTATTCATATGGCAGTTTTATAGATGTTAGCCTTAAATTGATAGAAATCGTTTTTTTTTTTTCGTTTTTAAGACTAATAATAAACCAACAAACGCTAAAATTAGACCAGCAATTATCAGCAAACAATTACGCATCAATAAGGCTTTTTTGAAATTAAAAATAAAATTTTTCCGGCTAACTTAATGCTAATTTTTCTTTTTAAATTAAAAAAAAATTAAGAACCAACAAACGTTGTAATTAGGCCAACAATCACCAACAAACGACCAACAAACGATAAAAAAATATGAAAATTAATAAAGTCGAAGTTGACCGGCTAAGTTACCGGAGCTGTACACACGTACGGCGTCAGAAATGCCTTTACACCAAAATGGCTACTATTGGGGCACATCAGCCATTTTGGTGTAAAGGCATTTCTGACGCCGTGTGTACATAATAAAAATTCATGAATTAAAATTATGTACATAATAAAAATTCGGGAATTAAAATTATGTACATAATAGAAATTCAAGAATTAAAATTATGTACATAATTACGAATATTGCAGTTAAAGTGCAGTTTAAAATGCATTTAGTGCATAAAGTGCACCCGTACTCCTGTCGATCCTTAAGAATCGGCAGGAGTCACGGTGGAGACCTGTGTCAGGTTGGGTTAGCTGCGAGTTTTTTTTTATTATAAATTTTTAAGAGCCAAAATGAAAAATCCGGCTCTGTACCGGGTTACGGCTGATCTTACTGATTAAAACGAGCATAATTTTAATGAGATTTGTTAATTAATTTGACTAAAATTTAGGATAAACGAATCCGTAATTTCGACATGTTGGCCGGTCGGAATTACGAATTTGTTTTTCCAAAATTTTAGCCAAAATAATTAACAAATCTCATTAAAATTAGACATGAAATTCAACGTATTATTACGACACCGAAAACTATAAAGCGCACTATCTGGACCTTGTCATCGGCAACCTGGGACACGTGGACATCGAATTCGAGGTATTATTACACCTGGACACCGAAAACTATGAAGCGCACTATCTGGACCCCGTCATCGGCAACCTGGGACACGTGGACATCGAATTCAAAATATTAATACACGTAGACACCGAAAACTACGGAGCGCACTATCTGGACCTCGTCATCGGCAACCTGAGACACGTGGACATCGAATTCAAGGTATTAATACACCTAGACACCGAAAACTACGGAGCGCACTATGTGGACCTCGTCATCGGCAACGTAGGACACCTAGACATCGAATTCAACGTATTATTACACCTGAACACACACACACACACACACACACACACACACACACACACACACACCGAAAACTATGGAGCGCACTATCTGGACCCCGTCATCGGCAACCTGGGACACGTGGACATCGAATTCAAGGTATTAATACATGTAGACACCGAAAACTATGAAGCGCACTATCTGGACCTCGTCATCGGCAACCTGAGACACGTGGACATCGAATTCAAGCTTGATTCATAAGAATCGACTTAAAAATTCCCTAGCGGCAGAATTAAAATTATGTCTAGACATAATAAAAATTGGATGAATTTTTATTATGTCTAGACATAATAAAAATTCAGGAATTAAAATTATGTACATAATTTTAATTCTTGAATTTCTATTATGTACATAATGGCAATTCAAGAATTAAAATTATGTACATAATGGCAATTAAGAATTAAAATTATGTACATAATGGCAATTCAGGAATTAAAATTATGTACATAATAAAAATTCAGGAATTAAAATTATGTACATAATAGAAATTCAAGAATTAAAATTATGTACATAATAGAAATTCAAGAATTAAAATTATGTACATAATGGAAATTCAAGAATTAAAATTATGTAGATAAAAATTCAAGAATTAAAATTATGTACATAATAGAAATTGAAGAATTAAAATTATGTACATAATAGAAATTCAAGAATTAAAATTATGTACATAATGGAAATTCAAGAATTAAAATTATGTAGATAAAAATTCAAGAATTAAAATTATGTACATAATACAAATTGTAAAATTAAAATTATGTACATAATACAAAATCGGCAATTACAATTATGTGCATAATTTTAATTTCCGAAAACATTTTATGTCATAACATAAAATAAATTCAGAATTAATATTTTGTCTAGACATAATTTTAATTCTGCATTTTCAATTATGTAATAGCTTAATAATAATTCAATGAATTATAAATATGTCTAGACATAAAATAATTTTTTTCTTTGAGTATCAATTTAATTTGGTAGAATTTTTATGATAGTATTAAATAGCAAAACGGCGTGCCATAG